>NC_037544.1:36978486-36981670 GCF_001531365.2 Cynara cardunculus var. scolymus | reverse complement strand
ACGAAAACAGGTTGGTCTCACATGATCCCAAGTCTATATATATATATATATATATATATATATATATATATATATATACATACATTACATAGGGAAAAGTATACAAGATAATTACTTTTAGTATTTTAGTAATTGCCACGTATAATTTGAGTTGATTCATTTTTTTGTGTGTGCTAAAATGAGTTATAAATTACTTTTGAATTCAATAATAATCAATTTTTTTATTAATATTTAATTAATTTATTAAACCATTTAAAGAATGTTGGTATGACTATTTATTAGCTTTAAAATTGACAATAACTTTTCTGAAGTTGAAAATAAATTGATAATTATATTATTACATTTTTTTTAAAAATAGAGAAGTAAAAATCAAAATATTTAAAAAAAATTACATTTATCTCCAAGAGTTTTTCTATTTTAAAGAATTCAGCATTGATTATAATATTAAAATATTATTTATTTCTTTAAATGTTTATTTTCATAGTTTCTTATTGGTGATCTCATATCGTAATCATTTATTGGGTTTTTTTTTTATATTTGGAGAAAAAATCATTCTCTCTCCTACTTTCTTGATTTTAGAGATAGTTTTGAGAAAGCAGTTGAAACAAAATGTTGGCTTAAAAACTTCATTTTAAAAAAGCTGTTGAAGATGTTCTAATAATTAAAAAGTATTTTCAAAGTATCATCCAATGCATTTATAAATTGTTGTGATTTCCTCTTAAAATAAATTAGAATTAGAATACAAATTTTCACCAATGGACTAATGAACACTACTAGAAAATAAGGTATCAGAGATAAAAAAAAACCCCTCACTGATTAGCGAGGATCAACGAAGGAATGGCAAAAAAACCAGTTCCCTCGTTGACCAGCGACGGATTTGTGAGAGAGTTTTCTTTTGCTGATACTCTTCATTTTTGTAGTGAAAAATCCCCAGATAAAATCAAGATTAAAAGAGTCATTTTTCTAACAAATTACCTATGTACAAAAAATGCCAACAATAATCCGTCTCTGATTACCGACAAATCATCGTAGAGTTTTCAAGTATCAATAAATTCATCAAATTCTTTCGTTAACATTTAATTAATTGGAATTATTATTATTATTATTATTATTATTATTATTATTATTATTATTATTATTATCTGAAAATCCCATAAAAATCTGTATTAATTGATTTAATAAAAATTAAAATACATTTATCATCGTTTGAAATCCATCGCCATTTTAAACTTAGTTAATTTAAAAAAAATCAATCTTATCGGAAATCCGGTGCGAGAATATATTATAGTAGATATATCAGATATATCGAGTATAAATTTGATGATCTCGTTCTTGGGTATTTTCTTAAAAATACTAAAATTATAAGTTTTTTATTAACAAAAAACCTTGAATATAACAATTGAAGAGTTGGTTTTATTTATTTATTTATGAAAACTATTAATTTAATAAACATAAATAAAAAAATAGAAGAGGAGATTGAGTTTTGCTTTTATGTCTGTGATTTCATAAACATCTGTTGAAGCCGTTTCATAGCTTTTGCTTTTGTAGTCAATATATACTCTCTCCAACCAAAGGTTTCATTACACCTTTATATATCTAAAACTACCTCCAAAAAATACATAAATCTTGTATATATATATATATATATATATACACACACACACTAGTTGTGTACCCGTGCAATGCGGTGGAAGCCGTGAATTTTAACGATTTTGCAGTTTCACTGGTTTTATTAGAGAAGATTTAACGATGATATACGTTACACTTGGTCTTTACATATTAATACAATTTGAATAAATATATAAGAGTTATAGTTCCAACTATCGATTAAAAAAATTGTATGATAATTTAAAATTCAATATATTAAAATCCAAGATATTTAAACGACTCCATAAATGTGTTCAGTTTACACCAAAAGTAGAGAATCAAAAGATCGAGAGTGAGATCGAGAGTTCTAGGGTAATTGAATGAGATATGAATGAGAGAACTTTTAATAATTCATGGTGAATATCAGTTTGAATCTCATATTGGAGGATGAGGAGAAGACATAGAGGTATGAGAGGGTAAATACATGAGTGAAATGTGTCGAAAGTATCTTGAGAACAAGAAAATAAAATGTAATAATGTGCATTAGTAACTTGTACTATATGCTATTTTAATTACAGATTATGAGATTTTAACATTGAATACATAAAGTAGTAGTACTTAATGACTTTTAAGACTTTGTGTATAAATGTATAGTACTTTGTACATTAAAAATTGTTTTTAAGACTTTTGATAAATCTGGTTTATAAGGTAGTATAGATATATATATATATATATATAATATATGTATGTATGTATATGTATATATATAGGTGAATGATCATGTGAGAAAGAGGGTTAAGGTTAGAAGCGTGAGAAGGGATCTAGACCCTTGATCACCTTTAATATCAAACTCACTCATGAATCGCGCTTGATAGGGAGATTGATCCGGTGCATCTCATCTCGATGCATCTCATACATTAAAGAGCAATTCAAGGGTGAGCATAAGATTAACAGTGATAAGAGTTCAGATCTCTTCTTACATTTCTCACCATAACTTCCTCTTTCACACGATCATTCACTAATATATATAAGTTCGTTAGGAACTCATATAGACGTGTTATTCATTATGAATGTGTTATTCATGAGTTTGATTTTTACATTATGATTCACATGATTTGTGTCATATGTTTTGTTATTGTGTGCGTATATAACTGTGTATATCCGTGTTTTATATATAAACATTTTTTGTGTTTTTTTCCACATGTATAACAATATTTAATATTTCATATATGAAACATCACATGTGCATATAAAGTCAAGTTTAGGAAACTGCAAAAATGAGAAACCGAGAAACACCTTAGTACCATTCATCTGGACGGTATGTACATGTGCATACAAGTAATTTGTAACCAATTTGTCCGGTATGCGTACATGTCCACATCCACATCCACACAAGCATAAAAACCAAGAACCAACTTCAGTTACTTGTATGTACATTTACATACAACATAGATGAAGAGTTATCAGAGAGTTCCTTAGTTTTTCATTTTTTAAGGGTTTTCCTTAAACCTCATCTCTCTCTCTCTCTCTCTCTATATATATATATATATATATATATATATATATATATATTTCCTTAACATGAAAATTGGTTTGT
>NC_037544.1:36968950-36978166 GCF_001531365.2 Cynara cardunculus var. scolymus | reverse complement strand
ATATATATATATATATATATATATACACACATTTCCTTAACATGAAAATTGGTTTGTCACTTTGTAAGATTTAATCGGTTTGTGTTTGATTTATGACTATGTACATACACACACACACACACATATATATATATATATATATATATAGTATGTCATATGGAACCGCCTTGCTAGAGAGAGAGAGAGAGCTAAATGTTATACTTAATTAGGGGAATTAAAGAGAAGAGATGAGGGACAACTTTTCCTTTATCTCACTGGGTTCAGTTAAAGTTGGAGGGAATTCTGGTGTTTTTCATGGTTAAAGCACCCCTCTCTCTCTCTCTCTCTCTCTCTCTCTTATATTTGTTCTGAGAATATTTCCACTTTTGAAAGACTATATCTCATCCGGGTATCCTTTCAATCTTGTTTTGAATTCTCTTTTTCCTCTAAGAAAACGAATTTGGAAGTTGTTCCGACTCTCTGCTATCTTCTTCATCATCATCATCATCAACCCTTCTAACAAATCGAATGAACACAAAACCTCTTGATATTGATTCATTTACCAGCTCGTTTTTGTGTTCATCTGTCCAGAAACATTAGATCTTAATACTAGTAGAAGAAGAAGAAGAAGAAGACAAGAGGATCAAATATTCAAAGTCTTTTTATATGGGTGTGGATCAAAATCAAGATTTCATGTACGATTCTTGATCAAACATATATAACGAACAAAAAGAAACAGGCTTTTCGTAAGCAAGAGAAATGAATATCAGCAGCTGTGATCTCATTGATGCAAAGCTTGAAGAGCATCAACTGTGTGGATCTAAACACTGCCCCGGTTGTGGTCATAAACTCGAAGGGAAACCGGTACGTTGTACGCATACATATATATATATATATATATATATATATATATAACTAATCCTCTTATAATATTCTTAGCTTCAACTTAAAGATTTTGACAAATAAGAATCAATACAAGAGAATAATAGAATTATGCTTGTTCTTGAATTAATTACCCTTTTATTTTATATATAAACTAATAGCTGAATGCTGATTTCAATTTCTCCTACTATATTATTTTTCAAGAAACAAATTCCATCATAAAAAGCTTGTCATTAAGCTATTTTTGTTTCAGTTTCATATATATATATATATATATGTATGGATAATTTATGGATATTTTGATCATTTGCAGGATTGGGTAGGTTTACCAGCAGGAGTGAAATTTGATCCAACTGATCAAGAATTGATAGAGCATCTTGAAGCCAAAGTTGAAGCTAAAAATTTGAAATCTCACCCTTTGATTGATGAGTTCATCCCTACAATTGAAGGTGAAGATGGGATTTGTTATACCCATCCTGAAAAACTCCCCGGTGAGTACTGTTTCATCGCTCCGGTACACCGGAAAATATGGTGGTTTATAACGGCTTTCCGGTCATCGGGAAAAGATAAGAACAAGAAAACACGTCAGAATATGAGTTTGCTTGTTCGATACTTCAATGCGTTAGGTTTTACTAACAACACAGAAGAAAATTAGGGTTTTTCTTGTTTGTTTTGACTTTTTTTGAGTGACTTTTGCAATTGTCATGCCTAAGAAAATTAGGGTTTCTTGTTTGTTATGACTTTGAGGGTTTAATTCTTTCTTGTTTGATCTTTCAGGAGTTACAAGAGATGGGTTGAGTAGACACTTCTTTCATCGGCCTTCGAAAGCTTACACGACCGGGACAAGGAAAAGGCGAAAAATCCAGACGGAATGTGACCTACAAGGCGGTGAAACACGGTGGCACAAAACGGGTAAAACCCGACCGGTCATGGTGAACGGGAAGCAAAAAGGGTGCAAGAAAATCTTGGTACTCTATACCAACTTTGGGAAAAACAGAAAACCCGAAAAGACGAATTGGGTGATGCATCAATACCATCTTGGACAACACGAGGAGGAGAGAGAAGGCGAGCTCGTTGTATCGAAGATATTTTACCAGACTCAACCACGGCAATGCAATTGGTCCGAAAGAGCTATGAATAACAACATCTTATTGAACAACATTCGCTCCACCGAAGGGGTGAATATTCAAATGAACGAAATGAATAACGGTAGTAGTAGAAGGGAGAGTAGGAGCGGAAGTGGGAGTTGTTCATCTTCAAAGGAAGTTAATGTTACTCCCACGACTACTATTACTACCGCTACTGCTGCTACCGTTACCGCCCACAATAACATCGGAGATGAACTCGTTGGCACGGTTTTGTCGAGTTACAATCCAATGGATCAAATGCAGCATTTCAAAGGTGTTGATCAATATAGCTTCATGCCGTATAGAAAAAGCTTTGGTGAGGTATGTTTCTTGATCAAATTCATCAAGGGGTAACACAAATCTTGTAAATTTACACCATTTAAAGTTTCCATTTTGTGAATCCCAATTGAGATCACTTATGTCAAATAGTCAAGAAAACTCAAAACTATACCTAGTAAATTACTAAGGTGTTAACACAAGGGTGGTGTATGATTGGTTTGAGCTTGACTCCAAAGATCAAAAGTATCAGGAAGTTTCAGGTTCAAATCCAAGGAAGAATAAAAATCTCCTTGTGGCCACAGAGGTTCAAATGGGTGACTCCGGGCTATCTGCAAAGCAGGTCGTCGCCTTGGGACTAGTTTGCTCGCACAGTGAGTTGGATATTGAGGTTAATCAAAAAAAAATTACTAAGGTGTGTGATTGAACATCGGACAAAAATGACATTTTAAATGTGATTTTTTGATTTTTTTAAAAGTATATATTATTTATATACAGTAAATATATACTCATCTTTTGTGAGGTTTGAATCTTTGACTTCTGTAAGACTGGACTCTGCTAATAAACCCGGATACCGTTCCACCGATAGTCTTTTTAATGATTTTTAATGTCTTTATGGATAAAGACATTAACTTGGAATGACTTAAAATCTGGATTGTTTTCTTGTTGCAAAAGGGTTGGTTGATTGTATTTTACATCACCTTTTTGGCTTATGGGCATGAAATGAGGTCCAAAAATGTGGACATTGGTTGAGTGCAAGGTTAAGAGATGAACTCAAAACGGTTTAAATGTTGCTTTTCTTATAGAAATTGCTTGTATAATCAGCAACTCCAATCTCTCTCTATCTATATATATATATACACACACACATACAAAAATATATATATAGATATAGATACAAGTCTAGATCATATAAAACCAGTCTGTTTTCGTGAGACCAAAAAATCACATAAATAACACTGAAATGCTGTGAAGGTTCAAAGTTTTTATTTTACTTTCACAATGTTTTTTTATGAAGTTTCAGTGTTATTTTGTCGTCTCATGAGTTTCACGAAAACAGACTGGTCTCACATGAACCTAATACCCGTATATATGTGTGTGTGTATATATATATATATATATATAATGCATGAAGTACATGTTGTGCTGTATGCATTCTTCTGCTAGAAAAAGGTTAAGAGAGTACAAGTTCATTTTGCAGGTGGGAACAACAGGAGGAGAGGCTTCTATCACGTGCGATGGGCGTGACCTGCAAAGGCAACAACAACAGCAGCAGCAGCAGCACATGAACCTTGAGGATGATCAGCATCAAAATCCACATCATCATCAGAATTATCCACATCAGCACCAGGTGGCAACAACAGCCTTCCATGTCAGCAGGCCATCTCATGCCATATCAGCCATCATCTCCCCTTCTCCCCTACATCACACCTCCATTATTCTTGATGATGACTCCTTTCATGTCGCCAGGATCATGGAAAATTTTCAGGTAATTAAATTAATTAAATTGTCCCTATTTTCATTTTCTGTAATTTGTTCCATACATTTTAACAGCAAAAAAATACCATATATTTTACTAAATTATGGGGGAAAATAATTATTAAATTGTATCATATTAAATTATTAATTAATTAATTAAATTGCTTTTTTATTAATCAATAAAACATATTTTCACAAGTATAATATTTTTTACAAATTTAAAGTCAAGTATATTAATAGTGACAAATGTGCAATTTATAAATACATCTTTTCAAGATTTATGCAATTTCAGTATTATTTAAGTTAAAATCAAGCATACAGATTTGAACATCTTCAACAGTTATATTCTAATAGAAATTTCATTAATTTAAGAGGGTTTTGTGCTGTAACAACTTAATTATGTTATATTATATGGTAAAATAGAAAAAAAAACAGAAAGACAGTCTATAAAGATATATAGAGAAATAGTATTTAAATCTTTCTCATGAATAAGTAGTAATGAAAATAAATATTTAGGAAAGAAAAGAAAAGAAAAGAAAAATATTGTATTAAATGTATTGAACATTTTAATAATGTAGTTAATGATAGAACTGTTAAAATATATAGAGTATCTGCTGGAATTGGATAAGATTTTTTTTTTACATATTTTGAACTTTTATACTTTATTTTAGAAAAATTATAACATAATTATTAGAGATGTTCTAGCAGTTCAATTAAAGAAACCACAAACAATCAACCATATATATATATATATATATATATATATAGAGAGAGAGAGAGAGAGAGAGTACGTGAACCCAATATATATATATATATATATATTGTTTCAAATACAACCTATCGCATTTATACAACCAATGCAACTCAATAAAACACCGGGATATCTGTGAGATCCCATTTTAATCGCACGAGAACATTGTAATTATAATGAGTATGCTTATAATATATATATATATATATATATATATATATATATATATATAAAACGATAGAAAATTGAGAATCATTTTAATCTTATTTTGCTAACATTGATAATGGGTGATAAAGGGTGTTTTCTTTTGGTGTTGTCAGCTAAGTTGAGAACAAGTAATCATACTTTCACTATTGATGTTGTTGTTTTGTTGAGGACAATACATAATCATATGCATAATTAATTATGTTTTATTATAGAGTAATGTCTGTAGCCATTAAGCATGCATGCACACCACATACACCCTTCATCAACAGTTGCTCTTGCTTTTATATATTATTTTACTTATATATATATATATATATATATATATATATATGTTATTTCATATGTACTTAGTTCACAATATAAACTTTTTGATGCATTTGTGAAACATAAAATACATGTAAAAATGTTTCACTTTGTGAACCAACTAGATAAGAAACAAACGCATTCTGAAACAAGTATACGTTAATCAATACATTAAATGCTATACTTAGATGAAAAATAAATCATGTGAAATAAAACCTTAAGGTAAAAGTGCTCATAGATCTTACAAAATTAATTACCCATAAATGATATTGTTGCAAGTTAATTTATATTCGTCTTAGAAATATTTTTCAAGAAATTTACTTTCATCATAGGTCGACTGTATCAAATATTGTCTGTTTTGTCCACACAACTAGATTTGGTTTTAAAACGTGTTTTGTAAAGGAGGTATCAAGTCCCATATTTTGTGTGAAGTTTCAAGTATTATTTTGTGGTCTCACGAAAATAGATTCATCTCACGTGAACCCAACCCTCGATAATATATATATATATATATATATATAGATATAGATATAGATAGGGTTGTTTACTTATTAAAATGTTGTTATATATGATTTAAACAGCAGCAACAGCAGCATCATCATAATAAGATAGGAGGAAGATCAGCATCAGGATTGGAGGAACTCATAATGGGCTGCACTCCATCATCATCAACTGATATCAAAGAAGTGAGTTTTGCCACCTTTTTACTCTCAATTTTATCTCTCTCTCTCTCTCTCTATATATATATATGCACATATATATATATATATATGCAATGGCTATGTGTGTGAGTACCTAGAAAATAGAAAAAAAGGAAAATTGAAATGAATTTAAAGAAGGAAAGTTATTATCTCTTTATCTCTTTTGATGGTTCTCATTACCAATTACATGAGAAGTAACACAATGGTGAAAAGATAAAGAGATAAAGAACCATCCAACTCTATATCATCATCTTTAACCTAATTTTTTAAATTTAATATTAAAATAATATATTAAACTATTAATTTATATATATATATATATATATATATATATAATTATAAAAATTTAAATAAAATATTAATAATTGATTATAGAGACATACTTAAAATATAGAGGCTGACATTTTTTACCTTCTTTTTTTTAGTGTTTTAGTGTTAGGTTGGAGATAAAAACGTCTTCTTTGTGTGTTATAGGGTTTAGTTTTGTATTTTTTCTTAAATATTTTTTTAATTAAAATTTAATCATAAATGGGGGAAAAGTTTAAGAAATTCAGTTGTTTTCTTATTAAATATGGAAAAGGGTTTATTTTGATTATTTCAATAACTCTTAAATGGTTTAAATTGAGAATTTAGGTTATCCATTGCTTTCAATTTACATGATAATTATGGATCAATTTCCAATTGAAAGTAACCAAATATAGTGTCATAACGAAAAAGATTTATATTACATTAAAAAAATGGGGTTCAAACGAGAACAATAACAAAATAAGAAAACACAAAAACGGTCAAACCACATGCAAAATCACATGTGGTTTTAAACCAATGGTTAACACAAGCATTTGCGAGCGACGTGGCACATGAATCACATGTGATTTTACACATGATTTCAGTGTAAAATTACATAATCCAACCATTTTTTATTTGATTATTGTTCTCATGTAAATTCTAACTCCATATAAATATCTTAAAAAAATCTTCCAGTATATATATATATATATATTCAAGTTGTAATTGGGCAATCACATAGGGTGAATTTGTCTTTAATCCAAATGGGGTATTTTCTTTTATACTAAAATTGATATTTATACTCTTTATAAGACACCCCGTTACATATACATTCTTGGGTATAAAAGTACGACTCGAATAGAAAATTTAACGGAGTCGAAAACCATTTACATTTGTGGAAAATCCAAAATTATAATACACTATTTCGTAAGTATTTTGGAAAGGGTCTTATAAGTAAAAACACCGTTCATATATTATACCAGTTTTTTACCTAATTATCAGATCATTAAACCAATATTAGTTCATTGTCGAACATAATTCGTTACATGATTTACATTAAATGTAAAGAATTACAAACTATTATAAATGATATTACACGAGGTCTTCATTTTGCATTTTATGGGGGTTAATTATTAATTTATAGAGATAAAATAGAGAGAGTGTGGTGGTGGGGTTGTTATTATATGTAAATGCAACAAAATGATATAGAAATGGTTGATTTTGGCTTTAGGGTGCAAAATAATATGATAAAAAGTGAGCCAAAAGATGAGCCATAAATTGTGGAACCTGCTTCCTTTTCCTTCTTACACAACAAGAGCAAAAGGTTAAAAGAAACTCAAAAACACACATACATACATATATATATATATATATATATATATAGGTTTGGATTTATGTAAGATCAGACTGTTTTCATGAGACCACAAAATAACACTAAAACTTCATAACAAACTGTTGTGAAGGTATCAAAAACACCAACCCTTCAAAGCAATAGCAATGTAAAGGTTTATATTGACAGTGTTTTGTTGTGGAGTTTTAGTATTCTCACGATACTTGGCTATTATATTAGATCTCTCTCTCTCTCTCTCTCTCTCTATATATATATATATATATATATATATATTTCGCAAGATAGAAATATTAGGGTTCCTTTTATGATTTCTAACACCATTCACAAAATATATTATAGCATAAAGTTTACAAACTAAGGCTTGTTTATAGGAAAAAAAATAACAACCAAAGTGTACAAAAATGACTGACATTGATCATATTGTGAAAATATGTACGCAAACATGATGGTATTTTGTAACGAAAATACAGATATAATATATTCAAAAGTTTTATTACCTGAGTAAAAACCAATAAACATCAAGTTCGTCTTATTCAAATAACTGTTTATATGCCCATGATTAAAATTGAGTTGTGACTTTTTTTTATTGACTTGAATATCCAACCCGCTATGCGAGCTAACTAATTCCAGGACAATCACTTGCTTTGTGGTAGCCCAGAGTCACCGTATTTGAACCTCCATGGCAACAAGGAGATTTTTATTCCTCGCTAATTGGATTTGAACCTGAGACTTTTATACACTTTTGACTTTTGGAGTCCAAACTCAAATCAATCAGTCACCACCCTTGCGGTTTAAACTGTGAGTTTATAGCATGTGGGGAATTGAGGATTTAAGCAAGTTAGAGTAGGGTTTGGCAAGAAAAAAGCAAATGTGAAAGGAAAGGAAAGATGGTGACCCATAATCTTTTGCAAGTGTATGGTATCCTAAGACATATATACACAACACCCAATGTGATTGAAGAGCAAAAGTAGCAACAAATATTTGGTATAACTTCCTATGACTTGATCCCTTTTTCTTTTACACATACATATATATATATATATGTGTATATATATATATACGTATATATATATATATGTGTGTATATGTGTGTGTGTGTGTATATATATGTGTATATATATATATATATATATATATGTATATGTGTGTGTGAGAGAGAGGTTCAAACGAGAACACTTTAACATATGTGATAATGTATGTGGTAAGAGCTGGTGGTATGCGGACGACTTGGCTCGCGACTTAAGTTGTGTCAAATGTCGCCTTTTGTCTCTGATTTAGTATCATATGATATAGTATAATATCATATGTGATTAATTATAGTAAATGGCGTTGTCGAGTTTGTATAAAATGAAGATATTCATACTTGAACTTTTCCATATATATATATATATATATATGTGTACGAAGGTTTAAATAATAAAATAAAAAACGTATGAATAATTTATTCAATGTAAATCATTAATAAAAACCAAAAAAATATCAATTTAAAGATTCATATATTTGCTTGGATATCTTCTTACCAATTATTCATATATAAAGACGTACATACGAACTCATGTTTTTATTATCAATAATTCATATGTGAATCATTTACTCGTATTTTTTCAACTTCTTCGTCTCTCTTATTTCAACGTTTATATATATATATATATATATATATATATATTGCATGCATTCCATATTCCCTTTTTAGAAATGCAAACCCTAAAAAAGTGTAATTGTGTTGAATGCAGGAGTGTTCCATCACAAACCCACAGGAGGCAGATTGGTTGAAGTACTCCACCTTTTGGCCTGACCCTGATCACCATGTCTAAAACCCACCCCATAAATAAACAACAAACTAAGACACCATATATGAATACATACATATATATA
>NC_037544.1:36943711-36968730 GCF_001531365.2 Cynara cardunculus var. scolymus | reverse complement strand
TATATATATATATATATATGGTTGGATTCACGTGAGACCAGTTTGTTTTCATGAGACCGTTTTTTTATATTTGAAACTTTACATTAAAACGTTTTGCAGCAAGAACACTGTAAAGGTTACCTTTACGATGTTTTGTTATGAAGTTTCAAATGTAAAAAAAGGTAATCTCACGGGTCTCGTGAAAACAAGTTGATTTCCAAGTCTCTCTCTCTATATATATATATATATATATATATATATGTGTGTGTGTGTGGATATAGATATAGATGTATGTATGTAAGTGAAAACGTTGAGTGAATAGAAAACTTAAAAGCAATTCAATGTTGGGAAAGAAAAAAGAAGAATCCAAAAATGGAAAGAGAAGAAAAGAAAAGAAAAACCCAAGGAAAGGCTGCTTCTCTACTGACACCATTATGATTATGATTACAGATTTCATCTTTTTCTATCTCTTTTTTTTTCTATACATTGATTCTTATTTATGCTTACTAGACTGCTAATAAAAATCTTTTTATAGCTACGGAGGTTCAAATGCGATGACTTCAGGCTACCCACAAACCAAAGGGTCGTCTTGGGATTAGCCGGCTATATATTTTATGAATGATTTATGAAGAGTTCTTGAAAAATGACTTAATTGTCTTTTGTGTTTTTATCTTTTGTTTTTGTCAATGGAATCGTAGTTTTTGGTCTACTAAAAGGTTAGGGGTTCAAACCTCATCAAATATGATAAGGGTGTATAAATTTATTTGTTACATTTATCGTATATAGTTATTATATACTTCAAAAAAAATATCATATTTTTTAATTAATTTATCTTATGATTGTAAAAAAAACTGTTGGTGGTTTTTTCATAAGTTAAACAAGAAATTATTTAATGTGAGTCCTTTAATACCATCGTTTCATGAAGGAGACTCTGTAACTCCATTTCTTTTTGGGTAGTTCAAGACATGTTCAACATTTTTTATGCTTCCAATCATATATATATATATATATATATATATATATATATATATGGAAGGGTTCAAACTAGAACAATTTCATTTTACGAAAATGTGAGAACACCTTTTTATAATAGACAATCACATGTGATATTATTATTTCATCATATATGATACACATGTGATACTAAATCAGAGACACGAGCGGTTTTCGACACGATCTTGGTTGCGGGCCAAGTCGCCCTTACACCACTAAGCCTCCTCACATGTACTATCACATTTGATAAGTGTGTTGTTGATATGATACTATAATCCTTTAAGGCCATTACATGTGATGCTAAATCATAGACACAGACAACCTTTGACGCGGCCTAAGTCGTAGAACACGTCTTCCGCATACCACCAGGTCCCCTCATGTGTATTATCACATGTGATAAGGGTGTTCTTGTTTGAACCTATATATATATATATGTGTGTGTGTGTGTGTGTATATATATATATATATATATATATAAAGAGGGAGATTCATACAATAATAGTAACAAAAAAGAACATAAAATTAAACAACCGAATTACATATGGTTTTATACCAAAATCAAGTGTAAATCATATGTGATTTGGTAGTTTTTTTGTTCTTTTATTTTAATTGTGTTCTTCTTTAATCCTCCATATATATATATATATATATATATAGGGTTGGGTTCACGTGAGACCAAGAATTTTTCGTGAGATCCATAAGAACAATTTATGTTCATTGATCAACTTTATAAGCTAATGATCTAATGGTCTAAAGTTGTACGGTGACAATTTTGTGATTATTGAGAAGTCTCGTGACAATTTTGTGATTATGAATGTTCATATTATAGATCTAATCCAAGGGTTGAGAATTGGTCTTACGGGTCTCACGAAAAACACTTGGTCTCACATGATCCCAAGTCTATATATATAGTCAAAGATTATTTTGAGAAGTAAAGAAGTGATCATAGTCTTTCATACAGTCAAGATCGGATTTTGACTAGTCAATAATTGCAGCTTTGATTGGTCAAAAGTTGCGGCTATAAGAAAAATAGAGAGAGTAGTTTCGTAACTTTTATAAATAGACGGAGAACGGGTTCATGTATGAACATATGTGATTTATATATGAACTAATTAACTGATTCATATATGAATCATAAATAGTTCACATGTGAACTATTTAACGGGTTTACATGTGAACCCATGTGATACACATATAAACTATACGGTTAATGAACTCGTTTGTCATATAGTTTATATAAACTATACACATATAAACGTATAGTTTATATGTGTATCACATGGGTTCACATATGAACTCGTTTGTCGCTTATTTTAAAAGTTGTACAATTAACCCTCTATCTTTCGCATAACCATGTGAAGAATTATCTGATGCTTCATAGTCAAAGCCACAAATAGTGACTAGATGAATGGCCAAGATTAATATTCTTTACTTCTTAAATATTTACCATTTCTCAAATAAACTTTTCCATATATGTATATGTATATGTATATGTATATGTATATGTGTAACGATTAATGAATGAGGATTACGGCTGGTATTCTATTTTATTTGAGTTTTACTTTTAAAAAGATGTTTTTGCTTTGATGAAGTATACATTTTTTAATTAGAATTATATGCTTAGATTCCTCAAAATCTTTTAATTAATTTTGAAGTAGGACTTAGATTTGATGCATATTATGTATTTAAGATTGAGTATATATATATATATAGTTGGGTTCACGTGAGAACAATGGTTTTTCGTGAGACCCGTAAGACCAATTTATGTTCATTGATCAACTTTATAAGCTAATGATCTAATGGTCTAAAGTTGCACGGTGACAATTTTATGATTATTGAGAAGTCACAGTATATGTATTTTTTAATAAAAATAAGTAATTGTATATTTATTATTTTAAATTACTTTATTAATATACAATATTATAACATTTTTCTTGGGTCATGGTTTTATTTAAAGGTTTATGTTGTTGGTCTTAGTCATTATAACTTTGTTGATGATATTAATTTTACATTTTATTAAATATTAGATCGGTGGAATCTTTAAAAACCTCATTTTTCATATTTTCGTTGTTACTTCGTTAAGAGCATCAACAATGGAACCAGTTCTTGTTGAAGCTTTTTAACAACGTTCGTTGTAGAACAGATGTTCTTGTTCTGTCACATGTTGTTATAAAATCTCGAGTGTTTGAACAAGAAACCAGTTCTTGTCTACATTTCTTTTTTATTATTTTTATTATTTCTTGAATAAGAAACTGGTTCCTACAAGAACCCATGTTCTTGTCTACATGTCTAGGTTTTTAGATCGAGGATGCTGACTTCGATGATGCTCGATAACCTGATGGGAGGTTGATGGACATTTGGCATGCTCGAGTGTGTGGATATACACATGGTTGATAAGTGCAAAACTAATCAAATTCTAATAAGCAGCAATGTTTCTAGTTCACGTAGAGTTTACAAGCTGAAAATTCTATTACTGAATATTATGGCATAACTGTATTGTTTAAGATACTGAGGACATAGAGTTCACTGACAGGGAAAGAACTTATAATGGTAGAGTCGCTTTTGTTTGGGTCCAACTCAAAGAATTAATTACAGTGTGAGACACGAATATCAGATTCAAACTTCAAACATTATAAATAATTATAAAGTAATTCTGATAAATTAATTACATAATACTGATTAAGATAAAGATACAAAAAGTAGTTAATTAAAGAGCCCACCTTGGTCCTATTGCCTTGTGTAATCATTGGGCAAATATATTAATAGGTTAACATTGTAAAACTGTTCTTGATTTCTTGAACATCTAAGATATGATTTAAGGATCATGTTTTCAAGATCTTTGGGACCATGTACATTTCAACCGTTATTACTGATGAATATTATATTATAAAGTATTTGACAAAAATTCTTAAAACCCATTTTTTATGCATTAAGTATTGTTTATTGATGCATGTTACTTAAAATTCAAGATTACAAGTAAATTATGCATAAATACAACTTATTAAGGGGTGTTTGGGATTGCTTATAAAAGTTGTTTTTTAACTTATTCCAGTCTGACACTGGTGATAAGTTGTTTCCTGGTGTTTGGATAAGAAAAAAAATTCCTTATACCGGTAATAAGCTGTTTTTGATAAGTTAATCATTCCCGACTTATGAAAAATTGTTTATTATCATATTACAATTTTAATCTTGTTTTATTTAACTCCGGTTTGATACCACGTAAGCTAATAAGCACTTTTACAAAAAAAAACATAAGTTGTAAAATAAACAATTCCAAACACCCCCTAAAGCTTCATGCTTGAATTGTGTAACTAACTAAGGATAAACATAATCAAATAGAGGATAAACATCTCATTTTAAAATATAAAAAAATATAAAATATAATTAGAATAATTATTGAATTCTAACAAAATAGTTAGTTATTATCTTTATAAGAAAATTATATTATTAAATCAAATATAGATTACTTTGTTATTGAATCTAAATTAAATTATAATAAAAAAATTGAATTAAAAAATTACCCAAAAAATTGAGGAATTTTAAATAGTTAATTTGCTACTAATGTCGATATACTTTTGTCACATTTTTATGATATCTTCAAATTTATATTTTATTCAAAAATAAAAACATTATCGTTTTTTCAAAATCATATAAGACCATATTATAACATCGACTGAGATAAAAAAATTAAAATCAAGATGTATCTCACTGTATTACGCAAATATCATTCTAGTATATTATTACTTTATCGACCCATATTCAAAATTCAACCAACTTAGGCCCTCTAAGGAACTGATCTTCGCTAAAACCAATGATAATTCAAAACCCCTAGCTCTAAGATTGGAGATCGATCAAAACCCATATATCTGACTGATTGAACTAATCACTGGATTAGGTGTACAGCTGATCGAACTTGGTTAATGTTATTGTTGATTTAGTTAAACCAATCATGTAGCCAAGGGGCTAGCATGTGTTACGTACTTACGTTGTTGACTCTCCTTAAATTTTTGTAACTAATAAAACCAAACCAAGTCAGACGAACTCAGTACGTCTCACGCAAAGGTAGGGTCCAGGGTATATAATGTACACAGACTGTAATTATTTAAAAAAAATTAGCATAAAAATCACAGCTTAAATACTTTTTAACCCCAAAACATATTATACATCATATCCCCAGATCCTATCATACATCATATCCCAGATGTTCTAAGGTCCAATGCCATGACTTCAAATCGTTAAGGATAACCACAAGGGTGGTGTCTGATTGGTTTGAGCTTGGCTCCAAAGGACAAAAGTAGCAGGAGGTCACAAGTTCAAATCCAAGGAGGAATAAAAATCTCCTCGTGAACACGGAGGTTCAAATGTGGTGACTTCGGGCTATCTGCAAAGCAGGTGGTCGTCCTGGGATTAGTCGGCTCGCATAACGGGTTGGATATTATCCAGGTTAATCAAAAAATATCGTTAGGGACTGATAAAGACAATAACAAAAACTTGAAGGACTAAAAACGAAAAGTGAGTTGGTAAATATCATAATTAGGTCTTGTGAAGAAGTGTCACTTTCCACATGCATGCAAATAAAATATATATATAAATAAATCTTAAAAAGAAAAGTTGATATTCAAAATTTAGCACTTTTTGGAAGAAGAAGAATGGGAAGTGTACAAGTGAAGTAGCAAAAGGTACAAGTTGGCAATGCAGAGATTTGGTCTTCATAAAGAAGAAGGAATATGACGTCAGCATCATATGCATGGCTACGTTTTTATCACTTTTATGGATTCTTCCCTCTTACTTTCTTTTTTTACACATCAACCCATTGCTTTTTAGAGACAAGAATCCCCAAAGTAAATTGTAATAAATAAGAAATTAGTGTTTTTTTTTCCTTGTTAATGACAGGTATACGTACCAGTTTGTGTGCATCTTGATTAATTTCAAGGGTCCTGGAAAACAGTTAAAAAAATCACTAATAGTCTTGAATATAGATGGCCAAATGGGCCCGGTCCGGCCCGTAATCGATGGAGGCCCGTAACCGAAACGGACGAGGGACCAGAACCGATCGGGCCCGATAGTAACCGGTTGTGGACCGGCAGTTATGAACCGGTTGATGTTTTTGGCTTTTTCTAGGACCGGAACCGGTTATGGGCCCGGCCCGGCCCGGTCAACGAAAGTCAACGAAACATATTTATAAAATTATATATATATATATATATATATATAAAACAAAACGTATTTTTAAACATATTTATAATAAAACGTATTTATAATAAAACATATTAAAAATAACATATTTCAAAGATATTAATAACATATTATAAATTTATTAATTACCAAAAAATTGAAAAAATAAATTTGCGAAGGACCGGCCGTAACCGGTTATAGGACCAGAACCGGGACCGGACGGCTTAACCGGTTACCGGTAAGCTTGACCGGTTATGAGGGATTTCACCGGAACCGGGACGGGTTATGAATGATTTTTGTCTTGATCGGGACCGGCCGTAACCGGTTAATACCCGGCCCGGGACCGGTTTTTGGCCACCTATAGTCTTGAAGGATATGAACCGATGAGGCCTTTAAGGAGAATCCAGTAGGAAATTAGTTTGCTTTTCTTATAATTCAGTTATTGAATTTTTCTGATAACTATTAGGGGTCGTTTACTAAACGCTTACCCGGTAAGTACTTACCGGGAAATTTTTCTCACCGGATGAACATGACAAGGGTCAAGAATCTTACCCGGTAAAAGCGATGATAAGGATTGAGATTTGAGAGTCTTACCCGGTAAGTGAGGGTGACGTCTCTTACCCCGGTAAGCGCTTACCAGGTAAATTGTTGTATATGATACGTTTTGATATACTACAATCTTATCCAATAAAATAAATTATAGTGTTGACTTCTAATGTTAAGCACCTACCGAGTAAGCATTTAAGTAAACGACCCCTTACTAAAAATTTAACTTTTAAAAGTTGTAGAAAAACTGTTATAAGAATCATTAAACTTCTTCATTATGTATAGGTGTACCAGTACAGAACAATTAACTGTTATCCACAATAATCATCCAGAGTAAATTTACATCGGTGATTATCGACGGATCATCCAGAAGATACTAATGGTTCGGTAGAATCTGATGTTTTTCGAGAAAATATCAATGGATCTACCAGAAAATCCTTGGGTAATCTGTCACTAATTTGAACTACCCACCAATTTTTGTGACGATTTTATGATGATTCACCCTTTTAGCGACATATTTCCTAGAGAAAAATGCGTAGACAAAATTCTTTCATTTAGTAGTATACAGGTTTTTCTTAGAGCTGTCGTTTACAGGTAGTATGATGTGTTAGACATGATTTGTTAACAAAGCAAGCTCACATAACCATTTTAGAATATATGGACGTGTCTGGGCTTAACCTTTAGAATTAATGAGCGGACTCGGGTGAAAACGAAAATTCAAACAGACGCGTTCGACCCGTTATTATAATTATTAAAATTTATATATAATTAATATTTTATTTATTAAAAAAGGTGTAGAAATTGTTTTGGGTTGTACTTCTTAACCCGCTACCAACTAGAGATAGAAATTTTATCTGTAGGTCTCGGCATCCGCGGATACCCGACCCTTAGCGGCAGACCTAAAGCGTGATTAAGGGGGTCAAATGACCCTAGTGATGGCCAAATGGACCTGGCCTGGCCCGTAACCGTCGGAGGACCGGAACCGGGACCAGTTATGACGGGACCGGTTACCGCCGGTTTTTGGCTTGGTTAGGACCGGTAGGAACCGGTTAAGGCCCGGCCAGGGACCGGATTTTGGCCATCACTAATTGTCCCTCATAAACTTTTAAAAGATTTGGTTTTTATATTATAAATTTTAATTTTTATAATTATATATATTATTTTGATCCCAACAAAAATAAGGTTTGTCCCATAAAAAATTAACCTTGTTTCATTGACAATTTTTTATATAATTTCTTTTTTATATTAATTGTTAGGGTTATGGTTTGTTAGTTGACTTATAACCATTACGGTTTATTTTTTATTTTTTTGAAGTATATAATATTTATATACGGCAAATAGAACAAATAAATTCACACACCCTCTTCGTATTTGATGAGGTTTGAATCTCTGACTTTCTAAGAGACCAAAGACTCATGTACCGCTAGGTTAAAGGCCCTTTGGTTGTTACGGTTTATTAGTTGATGCCTAATTGTTAAGATTATAGTTTATTACTAGTTGATGTCTAATTGCTACTTTTTTGTTAATTGTCAGTGTAAGGATCTGTCAGTTGATGCTTAATTATTATATTTTTGTTTTTGTTTTTTTGGTTATTTCACTACAAAAATGATTTTTTTTAAATACATCCGGAAGTGGTTATAATTCTTATAATATTCCTTAACGGACTACAAGTTATAACCGTTAGTTTTCAGTACATCTCGTGTTTAAGATAGTATGACGTTTGTCAATTTCATTGGAGTCATGCCTATTAACGAAAAGGTCTAAGTATTTTCGGGTCACGTGAAGAAGACATTTCGCATGTCCATACTGAAAATGACACAGTCGGAATTAAGATCCAATAACCGAAAGAGCAACATATGTTGTCCATCTGAATAATTCCTCAAAATCCTCGGCCTATCTATACTCATTAGTCATTACTGCATCAGATCTTCATATTATGTCTAGACGAGTACAGTTTGCCTCAGACAGGTAGACTTTGATTCTGATACCATGTAAAAATATGTACAATCTTATCAGATTACACTCTAAAAGATCCTTGATGAAAGAATGGATACCAATATATATTAAGAATAAATTATCCAAATCTAATTAATGTAAGCATCCAAACAACAATTACAATTGATACAAATTAGGACTACTGCCCCTTTATAATAAGAATGTATACATATTAATAAGAAGCTTCTAGAGACAGAAACAAAGCGGGTATTGGACAGCTAATGCATCCCCTATCCTCAACCCTGATCCCCGTCAAATCTCATCCCCACCTCGTTGTGTAAGAAGAGATCTGAACCCTTGATCATTTTTAGTCACATCCCATCCAATGAATTGCGCTTGATACGGGAATAGATCGGGTACATTTTATTACTGTTGATCTTCAAATATGATTGATCCAAATGTGGAGATCCTTTCTTACCCTTCTCATGATAACTTTCATTCACACCGGAACATAATCCCATACATATATACATTTATTTATATATGCACTATATATATTAAATAAAATAAAAAAATTAATTGAGGTCGGATTAAGCATGGTAATACCATCCCCGACATCGCCCCGACCCCGCTACGAAATAAAAATAAATCCACCCCCCATCCTATCACCCACAAAAGCAGGGAATTCTGACCCAGTTAGGGTGACGACAGGTACTTGCCCCTACGGGTAAAATTTCCGTCTCCTACTTCTAGGTTGTGTCATTGATATTTAGGGGTTGTTTATCTAAACACTTACCGGTAAATTTCAACAATATCGCTTACTTACAAGGTAAGACTTTATTCACTAAAACGCATCGTATGCAACAATTTATCCCGGTAAGCGCTAACCATGGTAAGAGTTCTCGTCCTCACTTACCGGGTAAAACTCTAGATTCTTGACTTCGCTCTTACCGGGTAAGATTTTTAGTCTCTGTCATATTCATCCGGTAAAGTAAAGTGACTTGGTAAGCGGTTACCCGGGTAAGCGTTTGGTAAACGGGAACTTAGTTAAAGGATGCTATCATATTTGGTTTCATTCCCAATACATCATATTTGGGAATCATAACCAAGGACCATGATACTTTAAGTGCATATCAACCCTATAAAATGACACATATCAATATAAAAACTTGTTGTCCCATATTTGATACGATATTATGCTAAGACAAAAAATGCCTAAGCAGTACAAAAATGCATTTTTTGGTCCGACCATAGTTGGAAAAAAAATCAAAAACACCAGATAAATTTAGCAAATTACTAAACTACCCATGTTAAATTAAACCCCATATTGAACATAGAACAACAAACTTCATACATCATTGCATTCCCCAAATAAACACCAAAATCGACCGCTAAACCACGAGATTACTTATCATAACAACGAGATACGTTTGATCTAATTAAAACAAACATATATATACAGAAGTGTTCATACCTGACATACGATCGGATGATAACAATACCCTTTTTTTCTTTTTCGTTATTCCGTTATTGCACGATCCTCTTTTTTAAAAGACCAAGAGCACCAAACAACTTCTTGCCGCTAATGACCGGATTAATCAACAGGCGGGAGCCTCAGTTAACTTCATATTGATTGGTGCACAGCCACCGGAAACTTTCAAAGATGCAAAGAGGCACGACAGCTTCGCTATCATCGGTCGGGTTCTTGCCCCCCGTGGAACGAGTGCCAGTTCTTTTCCTTGTGACGGGCTGTGGTACCCTTCTAAATCGGCTTTTGTGATCAGAACCGCATCCCCTGATGGTGATGGTGTGGCGGTGGAAGCTATCCGCCACTGCCTGTATTCTTGAACCGCCTGTAGACATTTGAAAAGAGATTTCGGTCAAGAGGTCTGCTTTCTAGATATCGGTTATTCCTACCGGTACCGGATACTGCCTCTGTTCCAAAATAAATGTCCATAACGAAAAACGCACACAATTTAGAAATACGTAATCTTTAAAGCATCTCCAATGGTAAAAATAAAAACTTGATGAAAAGGTTAACCATTAGAGCAATAACTTGAAGAACTGCTTGACATGCAAAAGCTTGGGAGATGTCAATTGTTCGAAGATTCATGTATGTGTATTAAAAATACAAAAAAATCTGTCTTTTAATGGTTCTAAAACCCTCTAAATGATTTTGTATCATGGATCTCCCTTAACCATTAAGAGCCCTAATTTCATTGTACAATTACCAAACAATTATATTTCATTTTATATTATATCATGAGAACCTTTTAATCATTCTGACCACTTAATCATTCTGCACCAAACCAATCAGCAATTGCCAAACAGCCCACATTGAAGCAAGTATTTGAAGATGAGTTTTTGTTAGTGGAAATCTGATGTGACAAATAGATCAAGTCTTTTAAAGACTTGACCATTGCGGATGCTCTAATTAACTAAAGAGTAAATTACAATTTTCGTCCTTGGGGTTTGTTTAAAAGATATGATTTTTGTCCTTGTGGTTTAGAAATTGTGATTTTCATCCCTACAATTAATTTACAATTTATTGTTGTTTCAGTCCCTATGGTTTACAATTTTTTACTGTTTTGGTCCATTGTACTTAAAGGTAGGGACGAAAATCGCTATTCCTAAACCACAGTGACAAAAATCGAAATTATTAACAAACCATAGGGACGAATATCATAATTTACTCTTAACTAAATGACATTTTACTGAATTACCAGAGATTTATGGCTTTCTCTATCTCATAATCAAGGGTAGAACTGGAAAGTACTGATTTTGGGACTCTTTGACACTTTGGGACATATTATATAGCCCAACCTATGAACCCACCTCAATAAAGACCTGTACAATTTCTTTCAAAATCAAAAGCGACTATTAAATTTCAGAATTTGCCGATCAAAAACAAAAACAATTCTTTGATATTCTTCTCAATTTGTCATTTTAAACATATTTGTTGTTTTAATTTACAAGATTTTTAATAGGATATGAAATTTTATATTTTATTTTATTTATTACTAATTTCAAATGATCTTATAGTTTTAGTACCGGTGTAGCAGGGCCTCTAAAAAGATTGGGACTGCCCTTGATTCCACACATTCGTATAGTTGTAATGGATTCTTTTACATTAGGAGGAGCTAACCTTCCATTGAGATGGAGCCAAGAGCACTCTAGGTCGTCTAGATCGCACGTATTCCAATGCGGACGCAGGAGTCATGTGCTTGTATTCCACCTGCATAACATTTAGACCCAACTCAATACAAGTTCCAACGTTCAAATAAAATATTTCCAAGCTTCCAATAGTGACCACACGCGAATTCTAAACCGAAACCAAACTGAAGAAACGCAGTATATCCCACTCGAAAGCAGGATCTAGGAGATTTGGAATGTATATGCAGACCAGACGTCTTCCCTAAAGGAGTTGTTTCCATGAAGACATGCAAACCTCCATCTATAGGACTTAGTTAGGGCCTGTTTTTTTAGCACCCTAATGAGCTAAATGGGACTCACAGCTTATTCGGTCAGTTATACATGACCGCTGGTAGTGGCTTAATGATACTGAAAGTGGCTTATTCAGTAAGCTTCAAGGAAGGAGTTTATGCAGGAAGTAGAGTTTTATCCAAACCTGTCTCACCCAACTAAAGAACTTTTGTTTGAGAGGATTTTTTCATAGATGGAATGAATATGTTCTTTACAAGAGTTTTTGGTCTAGCGGTATGTGAGTCATTGGATTTCTAGGAGGTCATGGTTCAAATCTCACCGAAAGGTGAGGAGGGTGTGTGAGTTTGTTTGTTCTATTTGCCATATATAAATATTATATACTTCAAAAAAGAAAAAAAAAACCTTTCCATCTATAAAGACGGATTAATGCACACAGACATCTTTATCCATACAAGACTTAATTTAACACCAACGTACTTGATTAAGTTAAATTTTGATTTATGTAAGTAAGAATAATTGTTACCAAATAGCAAAGCACGATCGTCGTACTCCTCCCCCTCCCAGCTTTGCAATGAACATATGTGGTTCGGCAGCTGGTTGCATTCTCTACAAAACAAACCATATATATGTCGGTCCCAGAAAGAGTATATTAAAGAAAATATTTGCAAAAGAAACTTATTTACTTACTGTGAATGAAATTTACTGCTCGATCAATGTCAACAAACGAGGGGGCAAATAGGTAATCTCTTGTCGGTATAACAAGATGGTCTATACCATGAGCCTGGAAGAAAAAAAAGACAGAAGAATGAATGAATTTAAAAAATGAACAACTTCAAGCTGGTAATCTCTTGTAGGTATAACAAGATGGTCTATACCATGTATCCGACAAATTCAGGCCGGGATGTGTTTGGTACGTGGGACAAGACTGAACAAAAACTTTCTTGTTCCTCGTTTGACATGACATTAGACTAGGACATGACATCGTTGACTCACACCAAAACAGCTAGAACAAAAATCAAGGAGGTCAGAGAAGATTGGTAAATTACTAAACTATCCATGTCAGTTAAAAGACCTTATTGACTAAAATAGCCAATCTCCCCACCTCCAATCACTTTTTAGCCATATTTTCAAGGCAATTCCCAAAATAGCCATTCTTTCCCCTACCTACCTCATTCTCGTCTGTTCAGTCCCGACTACATATCAAACGCAAAGCATGGTTGTATAAGTTTAAGTGCAAAATGATATTATACCAATAGCACTTACGCGGTATAAGGACGTGGGAACCAAAGTTTCATAAGGTTCGTTGAGGGTGATGACACCACCAACACCAAGCTGCTTCAATCGTGGAACATCCTTTGGAAATGGAACGGCACCAAGCAGAAGATACTAAATATATGAAAAGCAAACAAGTTTGAGACACCAAATTACATATCATCAAGTACTCTTGTCAATTTAAGCTTGCAGCATTAATAAAGATAACAAAAATCATCTCTTCGACCCAAGATCATAACAAATGCAAATGTTCACTAAAACACTAAAAACAAAGCAAAAAGGAAAAGATTTCTTATGGTTCATTACAGCATTTCCAATGGGAGGTTCTTATGAGCTAAAAGAGTAGGTTCTTAGAAGAACCACCATTGGAGAGTGGTTTGAGGAGAGGAACCAATTTTCTGAATCGATTGATTGAAAGGAGAGAACATGCGTTAGCCTCTGTTTCTCTTCTTCAAAAATGCGTCGGGCGAGTTTTCTAGCCGCACCCAAGTCGAGCCGTCAAAAATCAAGTGGCCACGTCCCTTTTCGAACGGTTTCATGAGAGGAGGTATAGAAATCAGTTCTAAAACCGTCGATTGAGGAGAGGAACCAATTTTCTGAATCGATTGATTGGAAGGAGAGAACATCCAACGTCGATTTTCAGAATTTCAGGGAGATTGGAGTCGATTTTGGGGAATGTTCCTAGGGTTCTTCGTCATTTACTGTTTTCTACCATTTGTAAGTTCAAGTTCTGTTTCAAAATATGATTACGATAAGGGTGTTTGGGGATTGCTTATAAAAACTAATTTATTGATTTATTATGTTGTGGTACCGATAAGTATTTTTGAGTGTTTGTTTAAACAATTTTTACCAATGGCAAACCGGTAATAAAGAGTTTTTGAAAAAGTTAAAGTCTTCTTACTTACTTATAATAAGTTGATAAGTGCTTTTGTGGAAAAAGCATAAATTCTTTCAAAGTGTTCTTCATTTTTGGGTTTTTAGTTTTGAGAAGGATCCCTCGAATCCCATAACCTAAATATGAATTGCTAGTGGTGATTAGGAACCCGTAATTATTCTTAATTTCAATTTGGTAGCAAGTAATGCATCGATAGACCATCAAATCAATCGATTTGCATTATAAGATTGTGTAATCTAGCTTAAATATCCGGCTTCCGTTTATTAGTAAGGATTGGTGCTTCTTTATTGCTTAATGCAATTGGTAGGTTGAACTCTACATCCGTGACTAGAACCAATTAGGAACTAATCCACCGAACCCCTCGTGCTAGTTTAATCATAAGGACAAGCGGAGTGTTTGGCACGTCTCGACACTGACGCCGGTCTAAAATCAATTGAGAAAATGTTTTTATACAAGTCAATGATCCATGATTTGATAAAGAACTAGTTATACTCGTCACCATGAATCGTTCTCTATTTGTTTAAGGTTTTGTTTAATTTTTATGCCTAGATTAATGAACAACTTCCAAGGGATAAGATTCCACATCGGTTGGGGTGGGAACAAAGGCTGCCTTTAATAAGGTACTGTCTATCAGACACGTTTTAAAACCGTAATACCAGACAAAGCACACAAAATCTAGGTGTTTGGGATTGCTTATAAAAACAACTTATTGACTTTTTCCGGTGTAGTACCGGTAATAAGCATTTGTGTTCGGATAAACAACTTATACTGGTGTCAAACCGGTAATAAGAAGTTTTTGAAGAAGTTAAATCGGTAAGTGTTTTTATACAAAAACATAAGTTGTTTCAAATAAGCAATTCCAAACACCCCCGTTACGATTTGCTTGGGATGTTAGAAACTAATTTACCACCCAAAAGGAAATGAAATATACACGATAAACACAGATCAACATCTTTGAACACAGAATAACAACACAAATGATGATCGCAGATTGAAAACACGAACCTGATCAATTTGATCCCACCATCTGAACTCAGCTTGAATCTTGTTACGACAAACATTATACAAAAGCGTAGGGTAAAACAGGATCCGAGCTCCAGCACCAACTAACACTCTCTTCGCATCCACCGTCACAATCTGCCGACTATAATTATAATCCACAATTTGTTTGCTATTCTTCACCTCACACGAATCATCCAAATCCACGATCTTCATGTCACAGATCGCAACCAAACTTCAAACAAAACCAAAACCAAAACCAAAACCGTAACCCCTTTAATCAACCCGATGGTTTCAGAAACACCGAGACGTGATTGCAAGGTTTTAAGAGACGGATCCAGAGTGAATACGCAACATTTTCCACTGAAAGATTGATTTGAGCTATAAATAGGACATTGATTACCAAATTGGGGAAGATTTGGATCGATTGAAAGTGGGAAAAGAGGGCATTTAATGCTGGATTTGATGAATTTGAGTTAATTTATGGAGAATTAAGTGATATTCTGTGGAGAGTGAGTGGGAGATACCGATTTGGGGGAAAGAGAAAAAGGGGAATCGGTGTGGAAGAAGAAGGAAGGATTTGGGCAGATGTTTTGACCTTTGACTAAGGGTTAATTACGAAAGAACCTGTTTATGGAGAAGGAAATATGCCGTGACGCAACGTATATTATATAATTGTAGTACTACTTTTGGACGTTTAATAATTCAGGGACGTTTCCTGTCCCACCTGATCTCTTTACAGATATATAAAATATTTGGGAAATTAACTCAAATAGTTTAAAGGGTCGTTTACCAAACACTTACTTGATAAGTGTTTATCGATAAAATTTAACATTATTATTTATTTATAGGGTAAGATTTTAGTCAATCAAAACGACATTATATGCAACAATTCACCCGGTAAGCGCTTACCATGGTAAGAGTCGTCGTCTTCACTTACCGAATAAGACTCATAGTCATTTTCTCGCTCTTATTAGGTAAGATTCATGGTCCTTTTTCTCGCTCTTATCAGGTAAGATTCATGGTCCTTTTTCTCGCTATTATCGGATAAGATTCTTAGTTTTTACCATATTCATACAGTGACGTAATGTAACTTGATAAACACTTATCCGGGTAAGTGTTCGGTAAACGGCCCATAAACTTGTGGTTTCATCTTTTAGTCATATATCTTCAAAAATTATTGAAATATCACTTGGTCTCTAAGTGATAAATCAGTAATTTATAGAGGTGCCAAAGTGTAAAATAACTGAACGAGTTTCGAGAGACCGAATATGTAAATTAGGTGTAGATCTGCAAGGATGTGTTTTTTTCCAAATTTATATTTTTAGTCTCTGTAATTAAGGATCCTGGTTCAGAAACTTTTTTTATTACACTTTGACTCATCTGCAAATTGCGAACTGGACACTTACGGGCAGAGTGATATTTTGGTAATTCCTGGAGAGAAATGGCTAAAAGGTGAAACTGTGAGCCAAAATGTTAACTTTAATTAATTTCTCTAAAAACTTTGGGTATTTGACTAAAATAGTCAAGGGAAATTGATCATCTTTCGTTAATTGGTCTTCTAGTCATTCTTTTCTCGATTTTATCCAAATGTCACTACTTTCGCAAGTGGTATCTCACTAACTTGTAGAAGTAGCTAAAAGACAAAAATACTACAATTTCTACACATGTCCGCAAGTGGCACCTCCCTAACTTGTGGACCTGGACAGAAATTGCGGATGTGCCACTTGCGAACGTGTGTAGGAATTGTAAAAGAAATTGTATTTATCTACCTCTGCAAGTTAGGGAGGTGCCACTTGCGAAAATAGTAACATTTGGATAAAACCGAAGAGGAATGACTAGAAGACATGTGAGAGAAATGGTCATTTCGGTCGATTTCCAAATGGGCATTCTTCTCACTTTCGTTCATTTTTTAGTTATATGTGTAAAGTGATCTTTAAAATACTTATACTTTACGGAAATGTTTTACGTATTTGCATAAACAACATTTTTTTAATAAAAAGAAAATAAAAAATAGGCATTTATGTATAAAAAATATGCATGTGTAAATATATATATTTATATATATATATATATATATATATATATATATATATATAGGGGTTGGTTCAAATAAAAATCACTCAATTTGTAAAAACCGTGAAAACCTCATTCAACCAATCATAATTTTTTATTTTGTTCATTTTTTTGTAATTATGGGAGGTTGATTAACCATTTTTATTGTGGGGGGTGTTAATCATGGATATTATCATCTTCATTATTTTAATTTTAAAGAAATACATGAAACAGTTTCATTAAAATTTCATTAAGTAGTATATGAAACAATTTCATAACCACATATGAAACAACTTCATCAAAAAAAAAATTATATGAAATAATTTCACAAGATTAACAATTTCATGAAAAAATTTCATAAGATTAACGATGGATGAAAGTAGTTTTTACGGTTTTTACAAATCGGAGTGGTTTTCATTTGATCGCTCCTCTATATATGTATGCATTTGCGTAAAAAATGACTATTTTGGAAATTATCTTGAAAATGTGGGTAAGAAGTTATTGAAGATGGAAAGATCGGCTATTTTAGTCAATTTCCCAAAAAAATGTTCCTTTTCAAAAACATATAAGTTTATTCTTATAAGGTTGGGTTCTGGTTAGGGGTGCTCAAAAACGTGGCCAACACAGCCCAATTCAACGCAAAATAACCCGACATGAAGCAAACTCGATGTCTAGTCGAGTTGTAACATTTTCAAACCGTAAGTATTGGGTTGGAATGGAATTGAGGTCATTGGAACCCAACCCACCCTAACAAACCCGATATTCTTTTATGTCATAAATTTAATATGTTTGTTAAGTCTTTATTATTCTGTACATTAGACAATTACAACATCACGTAGCCTCTTCAGATACATATACTTTAAATTTATCTTTTATGCCTTCATCTACCTTTAATTACTTATTTTTATGGTCATTATCGAAACTTTAACAGATTTATGCATGTGAAAATGATTATATATATATATATATATATATATATATATATATATATATAATTTTGTGAAAACGACTTAAAAGCGAAAATAAATTTGAAGATAATTTTTTTAAGATGTCATATGATAAGTTCTTTTTGAAGTATATAATATTCATATACGACAAATATAACAAAAAAACTCACACACCCTCATCACGTTTGGTGAGATTTGAACCACTGACATATACTAAGAGGTCAAAGACTCACATATCGCTAGGCCAAAAGCCCTTCGAAACTATATGATAAGTTATATGACAACATAAAATGACTTTAAATGACATCTTCAGAAACTAATTAGAAATATATTACAAGCATGACTAAAAAATATTTGATACTTACTGAAACATTACTTTAAATAACGCTTTAATAATCTATCTCATAAAATAATTTATATTTTATTAAATAAATAAAAATCTTTCATTAAATTCAAAAAATAAATTACCTTACCGTTATCATAAATAGCCTAAAAATACATATATTTATACTATATTATAAAGTATTTGACAAATACTCTTATAAACCATTTTTTATGTATGAAGTACTGTTTATTGATGCATATTACTTAAAATTTAATATTACAAGTAAATTGTATGTAAATACAAATTTTTAAAAGTTCATGTGTTGAATTCGTGTAACTAGTTGTAGATAACCATAATCTAGAGAATAAACATCTCATTTTATATATAAAAAATGTAATATATAATTAGAATAATCATTGAGTTATAACAAAAAATACTTGATTATTATCTATATAGAACAATATATTATTAAACCCAAAATAAAAAATGAATTAAGGAAAATACACAAAAAAAGAGAAATTTTAAATAATTAGTTTAGTACTAATATTGATATTTATTTTTTCAAATTTTTTATGTATCTTCATATTTATATTTTATTCAAAAATAAAAACATTTTCATTTTCTCAAAACCACATAAAACTGTATTATAACATCGACTGGAACAAAAAAAAAACGAGATTTATCTCACTCTATTGTACGAATATCTTTTTAGTTATTATAAAACACAAATTTGTGATCTAACTAAAAATTATAATAAATTATTAATAAAATCATTCATTGTTTAATAGATGTAAAATGCAATCATACTTACTAAAATAAATGTGGTTGATGTTGATGTTTGAAGCCTTGTCAATTGAAACAAATAACAAATCCATCCATCTATCAATAATCATTACCTATTAAATATATATATATATATATATATATATATATATATATATATATATATATATATATATATATATATATATATATATATATATATATATTGTCATATATAGTTGGTTTAGTTAAATAGCTGGTTTAATATTACTGATTATTGATCGAAACTGAGTTTTCTTGACTTGAAGTTTGTTTGTAAATACAATGACCAACTTACTTAAGATGTATCAGTTTAACTGGTTTATTCAATTTTAGGATGACTGTAAAATACCTCTGGCTTAAATGGGTTATTTTAGTTGTAGTGTTTTAATATAGTTGGTGCTAAGAACATTGGTCCGAATCTAAAATGTAAATTGAATCCAATCGAACCAAAACCATAAAGAGTTTAATTCTAACCATAAATGTGGTGCCTGATTAGTTTGAGCTTCGCTTCAAATGTCAAAAGTACTTGGAGGTCTCAGATTCAAATCCAATGAGGAATAAAAATCCTTGTAGCCACGGAGGTTCAAATACGGTGATTCCAGGCCATCTGTAAAGCAAGTGGTTGTCCTGAGATTAATCGACCCACATAACAAGTTGGATATCTAGGTTAATCAATATAAAAGAGTTTAATCCTAACAATTTTTTTACAGAATTAACTATGTAAAGCAAATATTTCATTCAAAATTGACGAGTTATTTGAAGTAGTCGAAGGAATTACACGTAATTTTTGCCTAATTAATCACTTCAAAAAATCATTTTGAATAAAATATTATTAAACAACAATGATGTTTAAAATTCGATTAAATAAGGATATTTTCATTTTTTTATCATATTTTTTGTCTTTTAACCGATTAAAAAAACGTAGGAACCAAAATCATAAAACCAATTTTAATCGGGTAAAAGACAAAAAAAAAGGACAAAAATACCCCTAATTTAACGGAATCTTTAAAAGATTGTTAGAGGAAGACATCAAATCCGAATGTTTTTTCTGCAAAATCTCATTTTGTAATTTCAAAATTGTAATATATTTAACAACCCACAAGGACCAATTTTTGTAGCTTACTAAAAAATAGGGGAGTAAATTGCAAATTTGGTCACTTTGGTTTATATAATTTTCGGATCCGATCCCTCTAACAAAATAATTACAAGTACTATCATAATGGTTTCAATTTGTTACGGATTTGATCCCTTGTTATAATGTTGCTAACCTTAACTCCGTTAAGTTAAGGGAGGGTAATATGGTCTTTTCCAAATTGATGGTATATTAAATATATAAACACTTGACTACATCGTCCTCCTTTCCCCAAGAATCTCATCGACGACACCCTTGCTTTTTCTTCAACGCCCCTCGTCCACCATCATCTCACGACTCCGGCTACTAACCCTGAATATGGACGGTGGCAAGTGACATCAATTTGTTTATTTTTAAACGAAATAAAAGAAAATTATTAATGACCAAAATGACCTTTGGCGTAACTCTATTAACGTTAGTGAAGTTTAAGGAAGAATTTAAGAGGTTGTTTGTTTAATTCTTAATAGTTCCATTAAGAGGTGAATCAAAAGTTTGCCTCTTCATAGTTCCAAAACTCTCTGAACGATTTTTTATCATTGGTTCCCCTTAACCATTCAGTGCCCTAATTTAATTATAAACAATTACCAAACAATTATATTTTATTTTGCATTATATCATGAGAGCCTATTAGTAATTCTGACTACTTAATCATTATGTATTAAGCCATTCAGTAACAGTCATACATTTCTTAATTTATAATAAAAAATAATTATAATGACGGGCATTATAATTTAATTTGTTTGGAAACTTGATCCATAATTTCATATAACCAGACCAGAGGGACCAAATTTGTAATTTACTCAAAATAGAAAGAAAGACATATATAACGTGATCCGATCCGAACAAAAATCGGATCCATTCGTTTTGCACAGAATTGACGATTTGAAAGTTGCAAGTCCATGAGAGAAAAGCGGGCGAGGATGTCGGTGATTGAATGGATGGATGGATGTAATGATGAACGGAGAGAAGACCGCTCGATCTCAGCTCGACACAATCACCGGTTCTCTTCTTCAAATCTCTTTATTTAACCCTAATAATCGACTTTTCATCTATCAATTTGAATCAAACACACACAGTTGGGATCAAAAATGTCGTGGCAAACTTACGTAGACGAGCATTTGATGTGTGACATCGACGGTAGTGGCCAGCATCTCACCTCTGCCGCCATTCTCGGACTCGATGGTACCGTTTGGGCCCAGAGCTCCAAGTTTCCTCAGGTAATTTATGATTTACATTTTGTTTCTTTTTGCATTTTTAAGCGATTTGGTTTCAATCGTTTTGAATTATGTTGATTCATTCGTACTTTTTTCACAACGCTTGAGTTTTTTGTTGTCGATCTGAATGATTATGGGATTATGTGATCCGATTTGTAAATCTGATCGTTTAATGATGGTTTGCTCATAATTATTGATCAAACATGTTAAATTAAGATGTGTAAATTTGAGGTTTGTCACTTTTGTTTTGCTAATTCGTATATTTGCCTTCCATTTGGTTAAGATATGTTTTCAAATCGGATTATGAATCATGATCATGAGAAGATACGTGAAGTTAAATGGCACATTCGATAGCTTTATTTAATGCGATTTCCTAAATTTATATTGTTTGATTGCTGGTCTGGACACCCACAATTACAAAAAGTTACCATGGAAGTGGCATTAATTAGAGTAGATGTTATTTGCACAATTACTCCGGGGGCAGACCCATTCTATTGGATATGGGGGTAGGGGGCACTGCCCCGTTCCTTCGCCGTGGTGTAAAACATTATTGGGTCGTGAAATGTATCACCACATCATTTATTGTATGCAAACGTTTATCTTTTGAAACTACAATGACGACACAAATTTCTCTTGGTAGAGTTGGTTTACATGCATTTCTACATCCTCATGCGTGGGTTCAGATGTTTTTAGTTTTTAATTTCAGATTTATTATGTTTATGAAGAAATTGATAATAAAAGACTTGAACATTGGACCTTATATATGAAAAGCAAATAACTGATCAACAGACCAATGATGATTTTATGTAAAATGTCTATATCTTTGTTTCTTATAGTTAAATGGTGTCACCACTTGAAGAAAAAAATAGGTCTGACTCTGAATTACTCAGTTAGTCGATGATGAGAGTAATCTTTATAAGCGAAACTCTGCTGTACTTCTAGCAATAAGCTTTTTATATGTAGGATTGAAACTAGAACTGAACTGTAATGTTAAATTACGTTCTATGGTCATCATAGTGTTGGTTAACATCTACATGTTCATTACTATAATTTGGCTATTCTTAGGGGTTGTTTGTTTGGGTTTTCATCAAGTCCTATATGGATAAAGTTGTCTGTATAGATCGGAAAGGTTTTTGTTTGGGAGATTTTTTTATAGATTGAAGGAGTGTGCTTTCTAATTGGGAGGGGCAGGTTTGGAAAAAAACTTGGCTTTCTGCATAAAGCTCCCCCTAGAAGCTTACTGAATAAGCCAATTTCTATATCATTAAACCACTATCAAACTGTGATGTATAGCTGACCGAATAAATTGCGAGTCTCATTAAGCTCATTAAGCTACAAACAGACAGGCCCTTAGCGTTGGTTATCATTTTTCCAACATGCCGTTTTCATTTTGCAGTTCAAGCCCGAGGAGATGAAAAGCATTATTGCTGAATTCAATGATGCGGGTACCCTTGCCCCTACGGGTTTATTCTTTGCAGGCGCAAAGTACATGGTAATTCAAGGAGAGCCTGGAGCTGTCATCCGTGGAAAGAAGGTAACATAGACTTCTCTCACATCCTTGCCCTCTACTTAATTATGGTCATTGTTCATTGGCACGTTTCCTTAGATTTGGACTGACCCAAATACACGATATTATTCAAGTTTCATGTTAACACCATCACATTCACACACATTACATGTACCACCTAGGTCGTCAGTACGAGTTTCCTCAGGGTCATTGGGGATTTTCCTGACTGTTATCTTTAGGGCCCATGGGATTAATTGGGTGTGTGGAATTTGACTTTGACAACCACGGTTACCAAAAAAAAATCTTCTCATCATTGGCAATGTGACTTGCCTCTCCACTTTTTTGTGTGCTAAGGAAACACTTATACATGAATTAGGTTTTTTTTTTTGGTAAGTGTGGGGTTTCAGGACAACTTACGCGCACCAACTAATTCCTCAAGCGACCACGAATGGCCTGGAGTCATCGCAGGTGAATCTCCATGACCACAAGGGCTTTGGCAGTGTCTCTGGGGTATATGAGATTTCCACTACATCTCCCTAACCAGTGCACCCACAAGCCAAGTGGTTAACATGGGTTAGGTTGTCTACATAATTCGTTTTATGTCCGGTGTTGCTTCCGGAGAATGTCATTGAGCTAAATAGCCCGACCATCCAAGTGCACATCTTAAAGCATAATTTGGTTTACTGTTGATCCAATTTTGTGCAAGGATTGCCAAGAGTGCATTCCGACATATGTATTTGTTGCACAACTGATTTTGGTAATTTTCAAAAGGTCAAACTGAATGAAAATGAACGAATTTTGGTACCTCATATGTGATATCTCAAAATCTTGTTACATTTGGTTTGGTAGGGAGCCGGAGGGATATGTATCAAGAAAACTGGTCAAGCCATGGTGTTCGGCATCTATGACGAGCCTGTAGCTCCAGGTCAATGCAACATGGTCGTGGAGAGGTTGGGCGATTATCTCATCGATCAGGGCATGTAGACCTCCTCTTCCTCCTCCCGTCATTATTCAATAACGACACTCCTTTTTCTTCTTCCTTCAACGAATGTGAAGTAGTTTTTTCGTCTACAAATTTGATGTTTATGGAGTCTTGATCTCCAATTCCTTGTTATATGACTGGTTATATGTGTATTGCGTCGATTACATAAGTTCAATAACTTTTTACTCCGTTCTTGGTGCACATTATCGCTCTTGATGTGTCTGTTGTTTGCATTTTTACAGTTATGTTTGGTAAACTAGCTGATGAGCTAGTTGTTGGTTGATAAAGTAGTGATGTTTGGGAAAAACTAGTTGTTCATATGTTTGGCAAACTAGCTGATAAGTTAGTTGTTAGACTGATAAAGTAGTGATGTTTGGCAAACCAGCTATTCACCTAAAAAATTAGATAACAGTGTAAAATGATATAAAATGACGTGTTGAAAAAGCAATTAGAAGTATACAAGGGACATAACTGGTAAAAAAATGATAAAAACTTTATAGTTTATTGAAATGCTATTTATTTGGTGGGAATTTAAAAATGCTAGCTTATGGTTAAACAGATAGGAGGTTTTTTCAATAAGCTTTGTAAAATACTAGAAGAGTTCTCGCGCAATGCAGCGAGACACATCTCGATTTTAATGTTCTATTTTATTATTTGTCTCTGTCGATGTTATAATACGATTTTATGTGTTTTTAAGAAAGGAATAATGATTTTATTTTTAAATAAAATATAAATTTGAAGATATCATAAAAATTTAAAAATATATATATATATATCAATGTTAATRTCAAATCAACTATTTAAATATTTTCATT
>NC_037544.1:36932746-36943531 GCF_001531365.2 Cynara cardunculus var. scolymus | reverse complement strand
CAGTTAGTTACACGAATTCAGATATGGAGCTTTAATAAGTTGTACTTACGCACAATCTACTTGTAATCTTGAGTTTTAAGTAATATGCATTAATAAACAATACTTTACGCATAAAAAATGGTTTTTAAGAGTTTTTGTCAATGCTTTATAATACAGTATAGATGATAGGTTATATATTTAACCTTTTTTTAGTAAGCATGGGTCTCTGACCGGTTTACATGCTTCGACCAATCTCCTGATTGACCACAAATGGTCTGGAGTCATCACAGGTGAACCTCCATGGACCATGGCCACAAGGGCTTTGGTAGCGTTGGATTCGAACCCAGAGTAATTAGATTTTCTATATCCACTAAATCCCCCTGAGGGTTAACGAGTGTGCCACAACCTAAGTAGCTAGGTTATATGATAACTTATGGTTGTCAAACATGGCATACAAGTGTTTCTTTCATTTCGTGAATATTTGAGTATAAATGCTTCATATATGAATAGGAAGGTCAACAATACGAAATGTCAACATGAAAAAAGAGATACGGAATTGCATAAGGAAAAGATATCAGTATGAATATTAGAAAGTTCGGGTAAAATGAACTGCAGGCAACATATGTTGATTTAATTATGTCGAAAGTGATTTGATCGTTAAAAAATTGCATTTTCAATTGCTTGATTTGATTTCAAAATACTGTATCTATACATGATATGTTTTTAATATAAAGATGAAACTGAGCGTGTAAAGAAAATATAAGGCTACCAAACAATGTGAATACCAAGTAACCATAAGGGTGGTGCCTAATTGGTTTGAGCTTAGGCTTCAAAGGTCAAAGTGCCTGGATGTTTCAAGTTCAAATCCAAAGAGGAATAAAAATCCCCTTATGGTCATGGAGGTTCAAATACAGTGACTCCGGGCTACCCGCAAAACAGGTGGTCGTTCTGGGATTAGTCGGCTCGCATAGCAGATTGGATATCCAGGTTAATCAAAACAAAATAACGACATTATAGATATCAGTCCAAATTGAACCATGAACTTTTACTTTATTTTATTTGGAATATATCATCCCTCCATTTTGAAAAAAGTTTTGAAGTATCTGCTAGAGTAAAATATTTATCCAAAATTCTCAAGGTCTCCAACTTTTTCTATTTTAAAGATTCCCTTACAAATTTTTTTTGATTAACTTGGATATCCAACCCGTTATACAAGTCGACTAATCTCAAAGCGACTACCTATTTTGCGGGTAGCCCAGAATTACCGCATTTGAATCTCCCTGACCAAAAGGGGATTTTTATACCTATTTGGATTTGAACTGGAACCTGTCAGGGGTATTAATGATGGTTTACTCTTTGTAAAATAATAATCAAAGGACCTAATTCGTATATTTAGCAAATTAAGAACCTAACTTGTGACTTTTTTCAAACTACAAGGACCAAACATGTAAATTACTGTGAAAATTTCATAAATGCACACCACAGTTTCGTTGTTTCCACGCTATATTTATTTCCATCCCCACCACGACTGCTGAGGCGCGTTCTACGATTTTTGGTGAAAATTTCGAGCGATCGAGAGCGATAATCGGATAACATGTCGTGGCAAGCTTACGTCGATGACCATTTGATGTGCGAGATCGAAGGCAACCACCTCTCATCCGCCGCTATCCTCGGCCATGACGGCAGTATCTGGGCTCAATCCGCTAATTTCCCTCAGGTCCATCTCTAATCCATTAAATCACGTAAAAATTTCATATGTACATCGATTTTTATTCAGTTGACCTGTTCTTCATTGTTTGTTGTTGATTAAGCTTCGGATCTGATCTATATCGGTACTGTTTAGTTTCAGATTTGTTTAGTTTTCTGAGAGTTTGATCGTTGTGTTTAGAATGGTTGATTCGTTGATCTGGTTTAGGGCTCGATGAGTCGATGATGTGTTGGTTGAAATCGTTTGTTAGTGTCGATTTCGAATATTATAACTGGTTTCATTGCTGTTAAGGTGTAAAGGGATTAGTTTCGGTAGCTAGTGCTTAACTTGCATGATGTCTCGCCTATCCCTAGGATAAAAAATTTTAGGTTGCGAATAACTAAAATTGGACGAGTTTTTGCTTGATTTGATTTGATTCTCTTTACCAATTGTTATACAGATATGGTCTTATTCTTACATTTAATTTTATCTGAAGGTTCCAGAATCCAAATCTGAGTAAAGTTGAATTGGAAAATAAAGACATTACTATTGTTTTTGTTTGAAATGGTGAAAAACGTGATGAAACTATTAATCGGTGGCATGCATGATGATATGAGTGGATCTACACTATAGAGTTTTTGGTTTGAGGATTCCTGGTTGACAGTGGCGGACCTATCAGATCTCGAGCGGGTCTCGTGCACCCATTCTATCGTATTTGCACCCGCTAATCTTATTTTGTAAGGAAAAACGTTTTGGGGACAGAAGATGCACCCATTAAAAGTTGAACGGTGCTTTGGAATATTAGAAATAACAACAAATATCAACCAAAAATCCAAAAAAGTTCCTCAAAAACTAAAAGACAAAGTCTTCCAAAATCTACCAAAAAAAACAGCCCTTGAAATCAACTGAAAAACTAAAAAAAAAATATCTTTAAATCAATCAAAAAACTTAAAAAAAATCCTCGTAATGCTGGAATTTGGCTGCACTTGTTGGGCAAAAATCATAGATCTGCCACTGCTGGTTGTTTGTTTGAACCAAGTGTCCGATGAATGATTGTAATTGAACCATGGTTATCCTTGTGAGCTGTGACACACTGAATGCTTTTGGGGGTGGAGTTCTGAATATTATGAAAAAAAGATTCCTGAGCCAGGGATACCAGAGTGGCTTAATGATGTTCACCTGTGAAACAGTGTAATTTGGAAGATGTCCATTTTAATCAATGATTTATTGAGGTTAAATCTCATAAATCCAAGCTGAGAGTTTGTCAACCTGAAACAGAGGAAACCCTAAAGGAAGCTTAAGTAGAATGTATATGTATGTGATTGACAGTTTTAAGACTCTCAGCTACTTGTATTTACCTTCTATTTGTGGGTTCATCTGTGGGTATTGTTTTGTTACAGAGTTGTTATTACTTGATGGTAGGTAGTGGGTTTGGTATGTGGGACAGGACTAAACAGATAGGACAAAAACTTGTCTTACGTTTGAGGGTGCGTTTGGTACGTGGAACAGGACGAGCGAGACAAAACAAAAGTTTGTTGTTCTATGTTTGGTGCGACATTTAGACTGGACAGAAAATGACCAAGTGGTACAAAAATGCATACCAAAATAGGTGGCAAAAGATTGGTCGATTACTAAACTACCCGCATCAAATAAAAACCCAAAAAAACCGTGCATATTTCTTTCACCCATCTACCTCACTCTCACCCTTCCAGCCCCTTCTATGAACCAAACCCACCTTAGGGTCTTGTAGCTCCCAGACGAACGTGCAATATGGGCTCTCTTGGTAGCCTTGCTAGGAAAATTGTTATGTTTACGCCTTCATCATGTTTTTCATGGCCTTTGGGCTCCAATATCCAATTCACAACATGTTGGATGTCTGACCCTAACATTAATCAGTTCCAAATAGGTAGTTTTCTTTGTCTCAAGTTAAAACTTTTAGCAAATATGAAGAAAAGGGATCTGTTTCTTGGATAGATTGATTGAAGAAAATGGTTTTGAGGAACTATTTGTTCGTTATTGTCATCAAATCAAAAAAATGTTTGTCATCATCTTTAAACAAGTGTTTGATCGATGCTCTACAGGTGAAGCCAGAGGAAGTAACTGGTATCATTAACGACTTCAATGAGCCTGGCTCACTTGCTCCAACCGGCTTACACCTTGGTGGGACCAAGTATATGGTGATTCAAGGAGAGGCAGGAGCTGTTATTCGAGGCAAAAAGGTGATGAATTTACCCTGTTGTTGCTTTTGAAATAACTGCTCTACTTCTTGAGATCAGGTCTGCCTACTTCCCCCCCCCCCCAAAAAAAAACACCCCACCTTCGGATGGGGTATATATACGCAAACGCAGGCATTTTTTTAGCGTGATAAATTTTTCCTGCCCTCATAGGCTCATACTAGTATTGTTGTTGCAAAATGACCATGGTTCTTGTAATAAAACAAATTTACTACTCATTTTTCATGCATGTGGAATCTTGCATCCCAAGTATGAATGTTGTCTTTTTTGCATTTTGCATTTCATAGTTTGTGTGAAATTGCTCATTCGTACAAAGCTGTTTTATCTTTGCATTTTCTCAAATAGTGCAATGAAGAACTAAGTACGATGTTTGGAGAACTTAGTCTATCATATTTTATTCACATGTACATACACAGTGTTCTTACATACGGTTCAGATCACAATTCATTTGGCTTTCATCATGTTATTACACATTCATCGTCCAAACTTGGAGATTGTTTACCAAACACTTACCTGCAAGAGTCACCACCCTCACTTATCTTATCAGATAACATTTTTTGCCATCAAAATAAATTGTTGGTAAGCGTCTTTTACCCAATAAGCACTAACAGGTTAAGAATCTTCACCCTCACTTACAGGGTAAGATTCTCGCTATTTCCTTTGCCTCTTGCTAGATAAGATTCACTGTCATTTCCATGCTCATCATCCGATAAGGTAAGCGACACCCAATAGCCGCTTGTGCAGTAAGGGTTTGGTAAACTGCCCCTTAGGCTTACATGTTTAGCTTTGCAAGTTGGAGAAACCTTTGGTATTAGTTGCTAGGTTTTGATGGATGTAATTTGTGTATAGGGTCCCGGAGGCGTGACCATTAAGAAGACTGGGATGGCTTTGATTGTTGGCATCTACGATGAGCCGATGGCTCCATCTCAATGTAACACGATCGTGGAAAGGCTGGGTGACTATCTGGTGGACCAAGGTTTTTAGTTGGATTTGGTATGTGTTCTATGATCTCAATTTCTTAATTAACTTTTTGTGATAATATCGTACAATCTGTTTCCATTGTAAACAAATCTGTCATTCATTGTTTTTCGTTTTTGCATATCCAGACTTTGTATTTCTACGAGTTCTGGTTTGTTTGGTTGAGAAAAAGTTTAAAATCTCACTTGATTTCTTAATCAACTTTTGTGATAATATCGTACAAGTTCATTTCTTTGGTTCGTTGGAATCCGACCGACGAGATTTGAAGGAATTGGAACGGTCAATTCCATTCATCGGTTTGATTCATTTGTTAGGTAGCGTTTGGTTATCAGATTCTTTCATGAAAGAATCTGATGGAATTGGAATGTTGAATTCCTTTTAGTTCATTTTCTTTTAGGGAAAGGAATCTTCAAACCCATCTAATTCCACAAAATAGGGGGTAAAAACCCGCCATTCGATTCTAATTTTTTCACAGATAGTTTTATTTTGACAGATTTCATTCCATCTAAAAACATTCTGCAAACTAAATGTCAGCTTACTATTGGTAAGGAAATTCCTTGAGTTATAGCAAGGAATTCAATTCTTTCATATCATCTCTTAAATAAAAATCATTATACTTTTGTATTTATTCTATCCCACCATCGTTGTTGCCACCGTCTCTGCCACTACCATTGTCGTTGCCACCATCTCTCCCACTACCATTGCCATTGCCACCATCTCTGCCACTACCATTGTTGTTGCCAGCGTCGTCTTCTCCTTACCATCATCACCACAATCATCGCTACCACTATCACCATAGTCATCATCACTCTCACTACCACTACCAGCACCACTACCACCGCTACCATCAACGTTGCTACCACTACTACCATCTACACTACTAATGCATTCGTTGAATCAAGCAGGCATCTTCAAATTCTTTTGACAGATTCCACATCAATTTTTGCCAACCAAACGCATGATCAGACATGATTAAGTTACATTCTAATTTCATTAGATCTCAATTCATTTGACAAGTTCTGATTCTGACATATTCCATTTTGTGAATCAAACATCACCTTACATTCTTACCCGATTAACTCTTATTTAAAGAGACCATGTTCTCCAAGGTTTCAAATGGTGTAAAGCAATTTTGTGATGGTGAGGTCAAGTCTTAAACCTTTGGAGTTAATGAGGTCATGACCTGACTTATGAATGTAAATTTGTATATATGAATATATATACAATAAATATACACACACGCACATTGTTGTTTACTATTACTAAACAATTTAAATTAAGTTACATATTAAAAACGTAAGAAATCTCAAATATGGTATTATAAAAACTGTACATTGGGTCATGACGTATTATATGCTTAATCATCATTTATGATCAGAAAAAGTCCCCTTTGTAATGTTCAATTTGTCTTGTTTAAACAATTAATTTAGATAATATTTACTTGCTTCCAAACACATGAAACCTATGTAACGCAACCTTCTTTAGATAAAAAGATACAAAATTACAAACATGCATGAAAGAAAGAAGGCAAAATCATATGTGATACAGTATGTCCAAAAGGATGCAGGTGACTTTGGTCGTGTCGTTGGAAAGGTTCGCTCATTTTATGACCGATCAACGCAACATCTCTGTATCACATATGATCTTTAAACGTCTCGTCTTCTCACAAATCATGATACTGCAAAATTATTATTATATCCGAGTATAGGAATCTTGATCCTAATACCATCAACACATCGGTTTCAAACTCTTTGCGAAACCAATTGCAATTTTCTTTTTCCTTTTTCGTTATTTAAATTAGTTATTTTATATAAGACAATATATTTTATGAATTAGTAATGTTAATTTATTTTTTTATTAAATTACTTATTACAATTACAATATAGTTAAATTAATTTAAACGTTGAACTTTACCTAAAATTATAATTATACATATTAAACATATAATATTAATAAATTTACATACCATGTGTTTATTAACTAAAAATAATTAGAATGTATATTAATAATTTATAAAATACTTAATAAATGTTACAGCAGGAGACCATTTTCGAAAGTGTAGGTAAATTACATATATACAGTACAGATGATAATTATAAAAATGACGTGACACAATTGAAAGCATAAATGATTTGAGGGTCTAAACAAAAGTAAATGCATAAATAAACATGCAGCTAAGCTTTAATACACTTGATGGGTACATGTTTACAACAATTTCCTACCTTATCATACAAAACTAAGGGAACCCACAAATTACTTAAAACCCGATCGAGTCCACTTTAGACATGGGTTTAATTTAGAGCGATTGGATCAACACGAGAAAGATTACGAGTAGACAATAAGCACTTGGGGCTGAAACCTCTCGTTGACCTGCCGACGAAGTTGCATTTGCAGTTACGTTACTTGCAGTGGTTTTCTTGCTCCTGCATATAAAAACACGCGAGCAAAGCTGTAAATGTCCATTTTTTTTATTAACCTGGATATCCAACCCGCTATGCAAGCAGATTAATCCCAGGGTGATCACCTGCTTTGCAGATAGCCCGGAGTCACCGCATTTGAACCTCCATGGCCACAAGGGGATTTTTATTTCTCATTGGATTTGAACCTGGGAGTTGGAACCTCCTGGTACTTTTGACCTTTGGAGCCAAACTCAAACCAATCAGGCACCACCCTTGTGGTTAGGTGTCCATATTTATGTTTTAGTTTAAAAAAGAGCGTCTAGTTTTCAATTCTACCGTTATAATTAAGGTAGAATCGTCACTAGTTAGTTACAAAAAAGTGTAGTAGTGATTACACATTTCTAAAACCGTCTACCATTTTTTCATTGTGGTTATTTATTTTGGCATTTATAGCATCTGATGAGTGTACGTACCCGGCTGTCATGTACAAGCAATTGTCGTAACCTGTGCATGCGAAGATAAAGGTTAGGAATAGACAATTAAGTTGGCATATAAGTGGCAGGTTCATTTAGGAAACTTAAATATTTTGAGAATCTAAATACCACCTATTTTATGTAATATTTATGATGACTAACATGATAGATATTCATCATGAATACTACATAAAATAGGTGGTTTCCGGGTTCCCAAAATATTTAAACCTTTGAGCTACTCAAGACCATATATATATATATCAATATATATAGAGAAAACAAGTTGGTCACTCATGATCCCAACTCTCTCTCTCTACATATATATATATATATATATATATATATATATAGAGAGAGAGAGAGAGAGAGAGAGAAGGGGAAAATCAATAATATAATTAATAAGATAATTATGAAAGTTAAAAATGTATGGTCGATATTGGCTCATAGATTTTCTGACATGTAGGAGGTTTTTATATGATTTTGAACTTATATATAGTTGTATACCCATATGGTATTATATGACTGAACTCAACTAGTCAAACGTCACTATCACAAAATCGGCTTTATAAGACACCAAATATATCTCTTAGTACTTAAGGATCAAACAATTATGCATCTTACATATCGGTGTTACAATAAGTTAATAAAACGTTTATGGGAGTCTTAACAAGTTCTTTTAGGTTACTTTTGAAATAGAGGGTCTTATTAGTCTTTTCATATAACATTATTTGAAAAATGTCCTAAAAACTTGTCAGGATGTCCAAATACGTCCTAACATGCTATTGTGACACACTTAACATACAACACAGTTATTTGATCCTATAAACTTAAGTCCTGTAAGAGTGCGTTTGGTACACTGGACATGACTGAACAAGGATCATCGTTCACGTTTTGCATGACTTTTTATATGGAACAACAGGAACAAAGTGGAACAGGCTTGTTCCACCCCCACCTCATAGAACAAGATGGAACAAACCTATATTTTACCAATATAAAAAACTCAAAATAGAACCTGATTCTCTTCTAAACATCAAACACGTCTCCCTCTTTATATTCTATTCATTCTTTAAATTTTATCTATTGTATTTTACGCTCTTTAAACTTTCATTTTACTATCCTCAATATATTATTTTTATATGGTTTCTATATTTTGATTAATTTATGTAATTTATTAAATATTAGTAATAATAAAAAAATAATATAGAAAAGGTACAAAATAAACTTTTTATTTCGGTGTCAAAACTTTCTAATAATATATTTTCTTATGGAAAATATTTATTTTATTATATTTTAGTAAATTACATAAATTAATCAAAATATATAAATAGCTCATTAGGGGTAAATTAGTCATTTTATTTGTTCTGTCATTTTCAGTTCTACCATTTCTAACTCTGTCTTACCAAACGCTGAACAACTGTGTTGTACTGTCTGGATACCAAACTCACCCTATAATTCTATCTGTACAAGGAAACTAGGAAATTATACTTACTTGGATTCTTGTTGGTTTTGACCCCTGTTCCTCCAAAGCTGCAAGCAATATCAGTAGCTCCATTTTGCTGATAATAACTGTTGAAAGCATAAGATGCATGCGATACTAAACTATCTGGTTGAAAACACGGCTGGCTCGGCTGAATCGGCGAGCAATCCACGTTCCCCGACCCACAAGCCCAATCTAACCCATTCCGTAGGTCTTTCTCCGAAGCCGTAGGCGAAGCAATGCACCACGAAGTCCCGTTTACGGTCGTCAAGTTCCCACCCGTATTCACATCCACAGTCCCCTTCCCACTAAAATCGATATTGTAAACACTTGTCTGATCAGGGTAGTACAAACCCCAGTTCCGTTCTGAATCCAATCCGGGCTTTCGGTTCTCGTTAAACAACGAAAAGATGTAAACATCGAGCTCCTCCCCGGGCTTAGCGGGCGTACCTGTGTTGTTGATGACGTGGCGTATCAGATTAGTGTTGTAAGTCTGCGCGTTTTCGGGTGTGGCTGCGGTTTCTTTAGGAGATCCTTTAGAAGGCCAGCCCGTTTCGGTGACCATAATCTTGATGGTCTTGAAGTTCAGACCCATGAGAGCGAAGTAAATGGAGTCGATTTGTGCATCGAGCATGTTCGTGTAGAGCAAACCCGTGTTTGGATCGATTACTTCAGATGAAGACTCGAAAAGAGCATAGTCTAACGAAACGTTGCTCGATGAATCTCTATATGCATAATACGGGTACGTATTGACCAAAAAAGGCGACTGCTTTTCTGCAAGAAACTCGAGCAACGGTTTCAAGAAACCAGCGTGTCTACTGTTGAAAGCGCCAGCTGAAGGTGGGTATGAACGAGATAAAACCCCTAAAGAATGGGTGGTCGAGACTTTGATCTTTCTATGCAAACCGGCTTTTCTGAGGGCGGTATAGACATTTGTCATGGCAGGAACCACCATGGCCGAGACGTTAGTTGGGGCTTCGGTGACTTCAGCACCGACGGTTATGTAAGTGATTTTAGTGGCGGGGTAGTAAGGGAGGATGTTGTTCTTTAACCAGGTGTCGGCATTGGTTTGAAACTGGGAAAATGGCAAAAGGTCGGAATTTGGGATGCCAATCATGAGCTCAATGCCGGTGTTTGCAAAGGCCTTGAGTACTTGGATGTTGGAATCATATATCCGAACAGAATTGATGTTTAGATTTTTAATGAGCTCTACTGCCTTTTCCGGAGTTGGGAGATCATCTGCATTTCTTCCATAGCATATCCCGATCGTGCTTCCGTTGCAAATTCCTTTAAAAAGAAACAATCTAATAAGAACGGGTAGTACAAAATGCACACAAACGTACGAAAGAACCAAAAGATGAATCAATTCTTGACCGCTAAGCACTTGACATACAAATATGGACTTTTTTTATCGTTAACCCCATTAGATTACTCTCCAAAAGATCCCTTGAATAGAAATAGGGAAGTTGCAACATATATTCAAGAGAAATGGTCGGAGTCTAGCCGATGTGGGTCTCCAATACACCTCCTCCAACAGAGACTAGACGAACACAGATTG
>NC_037544.1:36889452-36931411 GCF_001531365.2 Cynara cardunculus var. scolymus | reverse complement strand
TTATGAGGGACTAGATATTTCTTCTATTCAGATCTAGATGTGAATAAAACGGACAATATGTGGTACGGTTGGCCGGGGGGACGTTACAAATGGTACCACAGCCTAAAACCGGACTGGTCTTCCGAAGAGGATGATGGGCACCGGTGGATAAAGCATACAATATCTGGTACGGTTGGAAGGGACGTTACACATTATAAGCATTCGGGAAGATACTAAAAGGGATCTCTATCTTCAATTTAAAAAAGTGAATCAATTCAATATATCAGCATAAAACCACAAATTAGAATCTCAAGCACCATCAACATTGAGTCAATGAAGAACACACGAAAAGGCTCAAGCACCACACCAGTTAACATTTTCACAAACATATAATGTGCATAAGAGAACATACCCAAAAGCATAAGGAGGATAGAAGTCACGAAAACCAATTGACATTATCACAAAAACATAATGTGCATAAAAGAACATACCCAAAAGCTTATAACGAGGATAAAAGTCGAAAAAATCAATTGGCATTATCACAAACACATAACGTTCCCGGGTTCAAATCCAAGAGCTACCAGAGCTCTTGTGGTCATAGAGTTCCACCAACGATGAGTCCACACTATTTGTGGTAGCCCGAGAATTAGTCGGTGGTCTTAAGCGGGACCAAAAATCATAGTCAACCAAAAAGAAAAACACATAAATGTGCAGAACATACCCAGAAACACAAGGAGGATAGAAGTGGCAAAAACCAACTGACATTTTTACAAACACAATGTGCATAAGAAAGATGGAAGTCGAAAAACCCAGTTGACATTTTCACAAACACATAATGTGCTTAAGAGAACATACCTAGAAGCATAAGTAGTAGAGAAGTCGCAAAGATCAATCTAAACCCTCTCGCCATTCCAAATCAGATATCGATTTTCTCTCAATCTCTCTCTCTCTCTCTAAACACACACACACTTCTCTTCAACTATTATTCTCCAGAAATGCTGAAACTTAAAACCTCGTGCGAGACGCTACAACGTCTCTATTTCTCAGCTTTTTGGAGCTCGATAATGGCGACAAATCAGAGGAAAGCTAAGTACCAGAGACGAGTGTCGGAGTATGTGGGTGTCAGCGAGCAGGAAACAGTACGTGGATTTCAATTTTCTTTTCTTTTTGGGTAAAATAGCACATCGGAATCGGACTTCAAACGGGTTTTCATAAACTGGAATTTATAAAATGTCTTGATTCCGGTGTTAAACCAGACAAGAAAAGGTATGTCTGTTCCCCACGTATGCTGTATAATCTGGCATTATATAATAACCTAGATTTAGTCTTAACGGTCATCTTTAAATCGTTAAAAAGTGGATCTTGTTTGACAAAAAAAGTATATTTTTTAATGGTTCTAAAATTTTCTGAATGATTTTGGATCCTGGATCCTCCTTAGCCATTAAGAGCTATAATTTCATTGTACACAATTACCAAACAATTATATTTCATTTTTTACTATATCATGATAGCCTCTAATCATTCTGACCACTTAATAATTCTGCACTAAACCATTCAGCAACTACCAAACAGCCCTTCATTTGAAACTAGTATGTTTTTTTATGAGACCTATGAAACTATATTTTTACACTTAAAACTTTATAGTAAAACATTATGATGGTTACCTTCACAATGTTTTTATTGTGAATATTCAATTTTTTTTACTTTCACAATATTTTGTTGTAAAGTTTCAAGTGTAAAAATATGGTTACATAATAATAGGATGGTCTCACATGAGCTCAACCCTAATAATCAAATATGATTTTGAGATTTGATCATGTGAGACCAACATACTTTCATGAGACCCGTGAGATTACGTAAAATACACCGAACTTTGACGGTAAAAATACTATGAATGCAATATATTTTTACGAAACCCGTGAGATCACGTAAACTACATTGAACCTTCATAGCAAAAGACTGTGAAGGTTCATTCACAATGTTATTAGCGTGAAAGTTCGTCACAATGAATTGTTGTGAAACTTCAGTGTTATTTTGTATTCTCACATGTCATATGAAAACAGATTGATCTCACATGAACCTAATCTCACAGTTTTATATTGTAAAAAATACAAAGTTATAAATTTATCCTCAACGAATTGTTCAAAGAAATTGTTCTTTTTAATCATCCGTACTCGTTTTATAACGTGTCATTCCACGCTCTCATACCTTGACCGAATATTAAGAGAGTTACCTTATTACTTGCCCAGTTAAAGGGCTTTTTCATCGTCAACTTCAACTCTGTTGTCATCGGACCAATGGGACATACGAATCTAAACGGTAACTGTATTGCTAGGCCAAGATGGTCGGACTTTCCTTCTATGAAGCACGAGTGGTGGACTCAACAATCTTAGTGGAGACTGTAGGCATAGGTTTGGATGAACGATGCTTTAGGTGAGGCCACGATTGTTAGTCTAGGTATGGCCATTTGTAGTCGCCCAAAACGTTTTGACATGTTAGGATTCGAGGTCCTCCATATGTGGAAGGCTTTGTCTTCTCCAACGAGATTGATCGGAGGGTTGTGTTTTGTTTTTTTTTATTAACCTGGATATCCAACCCGCTATGCGAGCCGACTAATCTCAGGGCGACCACCTGCTTTGCAGGTAGCCCGGAGTCACCGCATTTGAACCTCCATGGCCACAAAGGGGATTTTTGTTCCTTCTTGGATTTTAACATTGGACCTCCAGACACTTTTGACCTTTGGAGCCAAACTCAAATCAATCAGGCACTACCCTTGTGGTTAAGGGTTGTGTTTTGTTTTTACAGGTAACTGTGGATTTCTATGCCAACTTGCGTGTACCTTGAGTAATTCCTTAGAATCTTAAAAAACAGTAGTCAGTAAAATCACAGTGGTAATAAGGTGCCTGGTATATATTTGTCACTTGAGACGATCTTCAAAGTAACTGTTATTTTGTTTGTGTGTGACATTCGATAGTTATTGTTTTGAAGCTTAATAATGGTTAAAAAGAGAGGAAAACGAAAGGTTATCAATAAACTTTAAATTATTTTGGGGAAAAGTGTTGGGCTCCAAATGAATTTCATGAATATGAATTAATTCAAATATCTTGGATCTGACATCACCTGATATTATTAACAAATGCAATTAAATATCCTGAATACTGTGACACCCCAAAGCCCTGAGTAACGTGCTGGCCCGGTAACTTTGAATCCAACTTAAAACCATGGTGAAAATTATTGGTAGCTCACTACTTGAGACTTATAAGGAGCTAACAAGTATCGTATTTTATCCATGTGGGACGAGTTGTTACAAATGTGACATTGGTTAGTATTAGTCATAATCAGATTGCAGTTTAAGGATAGTTATAAAACAAAATTGCTATTATAAATATCTGGATTATGTGAATTACAATATAATGTATATGAGACTCGAGATATTTGAATTAAATTGACATTACCTAATATTGTAACAAATTACAACCATTCAAATAAGGTTTATACCATAAACGATACGTGTTAAAGATTATCTGAAAAATGAGATTTGCATATGAAATCGATTAAACCAAAACAATTCGGTTGGCTTGACCTTTCATTACTCAGCCAACCGATTTGAAAAATTATCAAACTGAGATATGCAATTTGGTTTTGAGTTCAAACCAATCATTTCAGTTAAATCGATATATATATATATATACACACACACACATACACACACACGAGATCTTGTAAAAGTAAGAGTTAAGGTGAGAAATGTAAGAAGGGTTTGAACTCTTGACCATTTTTAATCTCAAACTTCAAGACCATCAAGACTATGGTTACCGAAACAAGATGGCCTTCTAAAGAAACCACAACCGCACCTGAAAACACGCAGACTTGCAACATAATCTGACCCGCCATGTCATCAATTACACGAGCAGTGGCAGATCTAGGATTTTTGCCCAGTGATGGCACCTTTAAGGTAGATTAACGGCCCACAAAATCACTCGGTGTGTTTTTAACCTAATTCCATCGTTTCGTTGGATTTTAAAGTTTCTTGATTGATTTCAAGGTATTTTTATATTTTTTGTTGTTAATTTCGAGAGACTTTTTCGATTGATTTCGAAAGATTTTGTTAGTTTTTTGATTGATTTCGATAAACTTTTTTGGTTTTTAGGTTGTGACGTGGGGGCACTTCCAGAGAAATTTACCAGAGGGACCAAGGTAAAAAGTAAAAAAAAAAAACTATTTTTAACCCTAGTAAATTTTTTGATGGGGCCCATCCCCCTGCTCTTTACATATAAGATAGAGGAAGAAAAGTCGTAACAAGATTTTGTTAATATAAGATAGAAGAAGAAGAAGTCGTAACAAGATTTCCATAGATAAACCTACAAAATGATTATTGTCGAAGCTTGCACAGCAGAACGACCCGTTGACAGAAGTGACATTTTGCTTGATTTGCTTTGAGCATCTCACATGAAGACAAGGGTTTAAAACCCCCACTCTCTTTCACCTTTTACTTTTTATGCTTCTTTATTGGACCCCACCCCCCCGGTAGGCCCCACTCCATAATTCCCCCTTATTTTATTTTTATTTTATTATTGGTTACATGTGTTTTTATTTGAAAATAAAATAAAAAATCGACCCGCATCACTTTGGTTGAATTTAGTGACAACTTATTTTGTACAGTTAGTGTTTATTTGGACAAGGGTTTATCAAATCATGTTATTTTATCAGATTAATATGTTAAGAACCAAAAATTTTATTTGGTAAGAGCGAAGACACGGACCATGAGTCTTTGCCCGATAAGTGATGACGATGACTCTTACCTCGATTAGCGCTTACCAAGTAAAGTTGTTTTGGTGGACTGAAATCTTACCCGATAAGTAAGCGATAGTGTTGAATTTTACCGATAAACGCTTACCAGATAAATGTTCAGGTTAACAGCCCCTTATTTGTTTATTTTCTTTTTCAAATATTCAGTTATTTAAAATATAAAAATATGGTAGTTTGTGCTTGTTCACTAAGATGTCAAACGGACAAATACAGAACAAAAAAACAACCACCACCATTACTTATCATTTCGTTCTAAAAAATAATATAATAAAATGAGATACAGGATAAACTTGTTAGGAGGGATAAAAAATAAATTCTAAAAATTTAATTTAATTTAATTAATGATATTACATAATAAAATTATGATTTGGGATTACGTGAGACCAGTCTGTTTTCGTGATACCATTTTTTTTATATTTGAAACTTCACAGCAAAACGTTGTGAATGTTTGTTTTTTTTTTTTTTGCCTTTAAAAAAACTTTAAAATAGTAAATTCAATTAAAATGATATTTATCTTTTCTCAACGTCGAGCTTCATAAATTTCTTCAAATTTCAAGATTTTTAGCTTTTCTGTTTTCATAGACTATTTTACAGTAGCTGTTAAAACATTTTTTTTCTTTCAAAATCTTTATTTTAAAACAGTTGTCGAATGTATTAATCAACTTAAGTTCGGATCTACACACCGAAGCCCAATTATGATTATTATTGGTTGACCCCAAAATTCAGTTTAAGGATTGAAAATACGACCAATTTGAACCTGTTTTTATCGTTTATAATTTACAAATTTAGGTTAAATATTGATTACTGACAAACTTAATATATCTCATACAAAACCCGCTTTTAAGAAGATCAGTATAAAGAGATATCTTTTGTCTTATTGAGTGACTGAGGCTAACAGAAAATCTGAAATCGAACCCAAAGTACGTCTTGTCTTTAGACAAAATCACTCCGCCAACTCTAGTTATAATTTCAAAATGATTTGCTGATGTGTTCTAGAATTCCTTTAAATTCCTGTTAAATATAAAAATAATTACGGACAGTTTATCAGCCATTTACCAGATAAGTATTTACCTACTGTCATTTACCTTACCGGGAAAAATGATAAGAATCAAGAATCTTACTCAGTAAGAAGCATAACAGGGATCAGAAATCTTAACCAGTAAGTGAAAGAAAAGACTCTTACCCAGTAAGCACAAGGATGTTTACCAATAATCTATTTTAATAGTTAAGAATGTTATACGATTTGGTAAGTGAGGATAGTGACTCTCGCCAATACAAAATTATCTGATTAACGTTTGATAAACGGTCTGTTCAATATTGTTTTAGACCATGAGACCAATATCGAGATCGAGTCTTCAAAAGATTGGGCTTAAAAATCAAACACAAAAGACCATGCCTTGAATTAAATTCAATGTAAAAAAAATTTATGACTAGAAAGTGATCGACACACTGATTTTAATTCGATTTCCAGTGTATATTAATCTTTATTTTTGATAAATTCAGAAAAAACACACATTATTGACTTAATGTAGGGGCGGTTTACCAAATGTTTATCTGATAAGCGTTTACCAAGTCACATTATCTTATTCGATAAACATGACAAGAACCGAGAATCTTATCCAGTAAGAGGGACGACAAACACCAAAGTGTTATCCGACAAGAGATGATGACGACTCTTACACAGTTAGCGTTTACCTGGTAAATTGTTGCATACGATGCAGTTTTGATGAAATAAAAATCTTACCCCAGTAAGGTAAGGAATAATGTTGAATCTTACCATTAAAAGCTTATCTATATCTATATCTATATCTATTTTATTAAGCAAATTTAACAAAAGTCTTAAAGTCTTAAAATACTAAAGAACCAAAATACCCTTTATACTACCCTTATGTCACTTTTTTACCCCCTCTTCTCATCACATACACTCACCGTCTCACAACCGATTTTTTTAAAATTATAATTTTAAATTTACCCTCATAATTAATTAATTAATTTACTTTATGTCCTTTATTTTTAAATGTTTCATTTTAAATCCTTATCAAATTAACATACATAATCGTATATCAATTAAAACATGTTTAAAAAATACATTTTTATTTTAACAAGTTACACCATTATAATTGTTTCGTTAATACCTTCGAAATGAGTCTAATATTAAATAGTTTTTGACTTAATTATATTATTATATGTTATATATACTGTGAAAAATATTTTTAATATTTACGATTTATACTTTTATAGTTATTTATTTATTTATATATATACTATATATTTTGGGGTTAGGCTGTCCAAATTGCACTGTATAATATGTTCTGAATTAATATGTTTTTGAGTTTTTTTGAAATATATATATATACATTTATTAATTCAACCTTAATCTGAGTTTCTGGACAAGAAAGAGGGTAAACAGTTGAAATTTCATTCTAAAACCCATCTTTTTTGGTCTTTTCATGACTTATGATCTGTCAAATTTGTAGTTTTCTTTATTGATTTTGAGTGTTTTTCTTAAAACTCAAGTTTATTGGTTTTTTGCTCTTGGTGTAAATTGAACACATTTGTGGAGTCGTTTAAATATATTGGATTTTAAATATATTGGATTTTAAACTGTCATACAATTTTTTTCATCGATAGTCTGTAATTAGAACCATAACTCTTACTTATTCAAATTGTATTAATATGTAACGATCAAGTGTAACCTATATCATTGTTAAATCTTATCTTATAAAATCAATGGAACTTCAAAATCGTTAAAATTCATGGCTCCCGCCGCATTGCGTGAGTACACAACTAGTAGTAAAAGTGAAAAATATTATTTTAATAACTCACCGGCGATATTTAATTCTTTCAAAGTTTGGGGATCGAAATGCACAAAAGACAATAGTTAGAGGGCATTTCAGTAATTCTGATAATCTTTTGATCCCTGGCGGTCTGTTGCTTATTTGAAAAATCTCTCTCTCTCTCACACACACACAGACACACACCCCGAGAGTAAGAAACCCTAATCTAAATCACAACGATGAAGGGTATGAAGCCATTGAAGCAACTAAAGCTCTCTGTTCCTGCTCAAGAAGCCCCAATAACCAGCTTCTTGTAAGTTTCAATACGACCTTCTTTATGATTCTGGATTTAAAATACAATTCATATGCTCATTTAATCTGGAATTGCGTTCAAATCCATAATTTGGTTAAATACAGTGTTCTTCGCAAGCTCCAATTTCACTTTGACATAATTTATGCGAATATAGTTATGCAGTTGTAGATTATAATAGTTATACTGGATTTGCAGGACTGCAAGCGGGACATTTCATGATGGGGATTTACTTTTAAACTTGAAAGGTTTAAGACTAAAGTCCGAGGAAAAGGGATCTAGTGTAAGTTTCTAACCTTCTTCATATTGTATGACTTGTTGCATTCGGAATGAGGATAGATTCTGGTTAGAAACTGTGAAATTTGGGCTCTGAGTATGAAGATGCAGGTTAAGTATGTTCTTGATAGTTTTCAGTAGTAGTGGAATTTAAATTAACTATCTATCTGCAGCGTGACTTACTTAAATGGTTAGTTGAATAATTGCCTTCAATATGAAGACATCTGAAGTTGAGGACAGATTAATGTTATTTATTGAGGACATATTAGTAACAGCATGAAGAAATCTGGAGGCATCAATTTCCTCAGTTACTAGTTGATCATGGGTTTACATTTTTATCATGTATGCTTGATTGTCTCGGAAGGGGTAATAGTGACTCTTACTAGATCAAAAGTTCGTTAGATTGCAACTCAGAGGATGTCGCTTTTGGTGTGAGGCTATCAGGGTGAAAATTGAATATCATGTCTAGCTAACTATGCTTGTTGACTACAGAATATTGATTATTGGGAAATGGCAATAAGCAAGGACATGACATCCTTATGGGAAACAATGTTATCTTGATGTTTGAACTATTCTATGGTTTTGATATGCAACAAATTTATACAGCGTTATGTCTTTGATAACAAGTTGGAAGTTTAATAGGGGTTTACATTGAGATTACAGTTCTTGCTAAAGATTAATGCACACCGATGACCCACCGGACTTGTATCCTCCCTCATTTTCAGTTTTTGCAATTTATAATTGTCATACAAGTTTTCTTAACTAAAGCTAAATATGGTCAAAACTGAATTCTATTAGTAAATTGTGATACATGATACCCAACTTAGACTTGTAATAGCTAGGGAAACTCATTTTAGTTTGCTTTGGACAGCCTTCAGATACCAAGGAGATTGATCTACAATTTTCACTAGAAGACCTTGAAGCCATAAAAGTTATTGGAAAAGGAAGTGGAGGCGTTGTTCAACTCGTTCGGCATAAATGGGTTGGAACATTGTTTGCTTTGAAGGTCAGATTTTTATGAACTCAAATTACTTGCTTCTTGTTTGTCTACAACTATGGTTCATTTTATGGCGGTTTAGCTTCAGGTTTGCAAGACTATAACAAATATGGAACAAACTATAGGGACACTAGTGGCAATACAAGTCATCTTAATTGCTTGTCAACTGTCTCATGTAGGTTACAAAAGCGTCTTAGATATTCCTAAAGATTCTATCACATTCTTTGAAGTGTATCGACTTAGATTTTTAACTCTGAAACTGTTTGGACCCTATTGCTATATTAGTGAAAATTGGAGGATTCCTTGATTGTTCTAGCAACATTGATAGAGTCATCACTCTTTGCATAGTTGCGTAAATTTCTTCCATGTATTATTACTTGGAATATGAGGCTTTTGCAAGCCTCACATCTTGTTCAACCTTTATCCACACTAATCTTGACACCTTATTGGAGGTCAAGGGTTCAAGCCTCACCATAGGTGAGGAGTGTGAGGTTTGTCATTTATAAATATTATATACTTAAAAAAAAACCCCGACACCGTATTGGATATGCATCCTTATACCTTTGAAATGCGTGGGTTATGCCTCGTAGGTGATTCAGATGAACATACAAGAGGATATTCGTAAACAGATTGTGCAAGAGCTGAAAATTAATCAGGCATCACAATGTCCTCATGTTGTGGTTTGTTACCACTCTTTCTACCACAATGGAGCCATCTCTTTGGTATTTGAATACATGGATCGTGGATCTCTGGCGGATGTTATTAGACAACTTAAAACAATCCTTGAACCATATCTTGCTGTTGTCTGCAAACAGGTTAGTTTACGTTCCATTTAGGTTCCTGAATAGTCTTGGCTTCTTCTTGTACTAGTAGTTGTCGGTAGTGCACTTTCTGTTTTATTGTTTGTTTGACCTATTTCTTCGTATCTGTCCCTGATGCATTTACTGTTTATGATACTCTTTGCTTCTTTGCACACAATCTCACCAGGTAGTCTAGTTTACTTACTCGTTTCTTTTATTTTTTGTTTTGTAAGCCTGGGGGTCTTCATGTAACCAACCTCTCTAACCCTTATGGTAGATGCAAGGTTTGCATACATCTTATCCGGAGGCGGATCCAGAAATTTTCCGAGCGGAGGCACAAAATAATTAATGACTATAAAATAAAACAAAAAACAGTTATAAAGTATGGTTTAAATAAATGAGGCATAGAAGTGGTTTTTTGCAACACCCAAGTGGGTTCATTCTTTTTTACTAAAAAAAAAGATAAAGAAAGAGCCAAAAGGATCCGAGCTTGCAACCTATAATGCCACATGCAATGACATTACTAGCAAGTTGCAACCACTTTTTGTTTACTTAAGGGAGCACACATCAAATTAAAGCAGGTCCTCCTTTAAGACCCCTAATTTTTTTCATTGCATCTGGATGGTAGAGTGGGGGCATGGACACCCTCTAGCCCATGACTAAATCCACCCCTAAATTCAGGGGTGGTGCCAGATGGTGTTTCAATGTGATATATGGAACAAGGCCCCAAATATTATACTCGTATTAGCCTTAACCCAATTATATATGTTTTAACCTCAGCTCTATAAATAAGAATTGGACCAAGGTACTTAGCATTTCATATAATTTTCCCTATAATATATGGTATGAACTTTTATATTTTGTTTTATTTATTACTCGCCCTGTCGGTCAATTGTCTTGGTACTTGTGTAACTAGGCCTCCAAAAATATTGGAATGCCCCCTGCCTAAATTCTTACCCCCAAACCCTACCTCTGCTTCAGACTTCCAAGGTTGGTTTGGTTTGGTTTTATATATAAGCTCATTGAAATGTTTACCCCAGGTACTGCAGGGTCTCGTGTATTTGCACAACGAAAGACATGTAATTCATCGAGATATTAAGCCATCTAACCTTCTTGTAAACCAAAAAGGCCAAGTGAAAATTACGGATTTTGGTGTGAGCGCAATGCTGGCCACCTCTATGGGTCAACGGGATACATTTGTCGGAACATACAATTACATGGCTGTAAGTGAAACTTTCATGCAATTGCATGTTTTGTCTTACAAAATTTAGGGCCTGATTTGTAGCAGCTTAATGAGCTTTATGGGACTCACAGCTTATTCAGTCAGCTATTCATGATTGTTTGGTAGTGGCTTAATGATATAGAAAGTGGCTTATTCAGTAAGCTTCTGAGGGAGCTTTATGTAGAAAGCCAAGTTCTTTTTTCCAAACCCGTCCCTCCCAATTAAAAAACACGCTCCTTCCATCTACGAAAAAAACCCTTCCAAACAAAAAGCTTCCCGATCTATACACACAGATTAATCCACACAGACAACTTTATCCATTGATGGAAAACCAACCAATCAGTCCCTTAACCTTACCATAAAGCCATATCGTGGACTTTTTTTTAAAATATTCTATATGCAGAATCTAATGAATGAAAACTGGTTTACCTATTAACTGCCATTATCTTTTTAAAGCCGGAAAGAATCAGTGGGGGAGCTTATGACTATAAAAGTGACATATGGAGTTTGGGCCTGGTGATCCTCGAGTGTGCTATAGGACGATTTCCATATTTACAATCTGAAGATCATCAAGTTTGGCCAAGTTTTTATGAGCTTTTGGAGGCTATTGTCGCAAAGCCACCGCCTTCTGCACCGCCCGATCAGTTTTCACCGGAGTTCTGTTCGTTTGTTTCTACCTGGTATGAAGTGGGAATCTTGAGATTGTTATTAACTTCGTCTTATTCCTCTTTTTTTTTTTTTGGAAGGGTGTCCTAGGCTATGCCCACTCTAATCTCAGTAAATTGTGACCGTAAGACATCAAACCTGATAAACTCGGTGGCCACAATTGTTGTGGATGCATGAAATTGAGCCCGGGGCAGATGGGATATTCCACCACATCCCCGGGGCCTCAACCAATACGCCACAACCATTGTGGTTGATCTTATTCCTCTTTTAAGGTTTGTATTTATGATAAAAGTTATAATAATCTTAACGACCTCAACTCTAGAAAGAGATAAGATGAGGACACTCGCGACATTTCTTCACATACACACACAAATAGATAAATAGAGTTGGGATCATGTAAGAAAAAATTTCTTGGTCAGAATACTCCTAAGCTTTTAGATGGTTTTTTTTTATGTGATAGCTCACAAAAAACACGGATTTTATGTACATTTTCCACCTTCACCATCTTCCTTCACCTTCGGTCAACTTCACTAACTTTCACATATTTTCAATCACCACCAAATGCACAAATTTGTTAAAGTTTTTGAGTCATGATGATACAAGTAGGTAAATGGTGTGTGAATGCACGTGGATGAATGTGATGAAGGTAGATGCATGAAGATCCGTGTTCTCACCAAAAGATTATTTTTCACGTGATCCTAACCCCTATATATATATATATATATATATATATATATATATATATATATATATATATATATATATAGAGGGAGGTTCAAGGGAACCCCCAGAAAAAATGAAAAACTGAGGAACACTCTGGTATGCATATATGCATAACATGCAGAAGTGCATACAAACCAAGAAACAACTTCAATTACTTGCAAGTACATGTGCATACCGGCCAGATGAATGGTTGGTTACCAGGGTGTCCCTCGATTTTTCATTTTATATGATTTTTTAAATCCAACTCCGCCTACTTTGCCCTTGGACACAACGACCTTCCTAGTGATGTCGTGGGAACGTTACGGTGTGGACGCTCTAAAGGGTAGCACAAACCCTTTTTCCACAACATCATGGCAGTTCTAGTTCTTACCCTTGTGTATGATTATGCAGCATACAGAAAGACCCTAAAGATAGATCATCGGCTTTAGACCTTTTGGTTAGTGCAACTTCTCTTCAGAAACTTCACTAATTTGTGCATTTTGTTAATAACTTTTTAACTTCTTCTTTCTTCTCGCTTTTTTAGAGTCATCCGTTCATCAAGAAGTTCGAGGACAAGGACATTGATCTTGATATTCTGATTGGTTGCTTGGAACCCCCGATGAATTTCACGAGGTAACGTGTCTTGTAACAGTGTATAATTAGCTCACATGTTTGCTATGATATAACAAACAATCGTATAGTATTTCATAGATCGAGTTTTATCAAATGTTCGATACTTGTTACAACAATGAATGCATGCAAAGTTCTTTATTATCATATCTTTTAGGAAAAGTTCTTTGTTACTCCCTACGTCCCAAAATAAGTGTCCATAATTTTATTTTAGGGGTTATTTACTTACAACTTAATGAACCTAATGGTCTGGGTGGCTTATATGCTTAGCCATTAAGGAGTGTTTCTTTACGGCTTAATCATCAAGCCAAAAAATTAACCATGGACCCCTTGCTTGTCCCTATTAAGCCAACTCAAACAAATTAATACAAGAATTGCCTAAAAATAATCCCATCCTCTACTTTTGCGTCCCTTAAACCATTGGTCTCTTGCCAGACAGTCGGATTTATCTGGATAGACAACTTAACCCATACGAGGGGATTTTTATTCCTCCTTGGACTCAAACCTGGAACCTCCAGACACTTTTGACCTTTGGAGCCCTAGCTCAAACCAATCGGACACCACCCTGATGGTTAATATTTGTAATGTTGTATTATATGAAAACAATATGTACAACTTATGGGGTTTATTTGTTTTTGAGGGTTTAGTAGTTGTATTATGTGATATAATCATACAAGGGTCTAATAGAATTAAAGATGATATATGTTTAATAAAATGTATCTGTGGGGCCTTAGTATTCTTGACCGGGAGTTTAAACGTATCTCAAACGGCTCAATCTCTGTCGGTGCTTCTACAACTGATCCTAGTTGTAGAAGGTCTGTAGTAACTCGTTCCACGTTGATAGAAAAATAGATTGATGAGCTCTTCAAATCTTAATATTGCGGATTACCAATAACTTTTACCATGATTTTAATTTGAGTTCAAAATTATTGGATCAGACTGTTGCTTTGAATTTTGAAAGGTTACAGAGTCCCTAAAAAACCAAGTAACCAGATATAATCGGACGATTGAAGGAATGTTGTCTGGATTGAATCAATTCGGTTTTATAAGATTCTTGACTACCTACCAATTTTTGGCCTATCCAAATTTTGATATTGAAATTTTGTATCCGATTCAATCCAATTATAATTGGATATATAATTGTGATCGATCATTTTTAATTGAATTTAATAACTTTCTATACTCCTAAAAGTTGCACATTAAGATTATTGGAAAATTGTCCAAAATGGTTAATCCCTCAATCAAATTCACCTTTTAACCATATTTCAATCAATTTTTTTTTTTTTTATTAACCTGGATATCCAACCCGTTATATTAGCCGACTAATCCCAAGACGACTACCTGCTTTGCAGATAGCCCGGAGTCATCGCATTTGAACCTCCATGGCCGCAAGAGGATTTTTATTGCTTCTTAGATTTGAACCTGTAAAATTCCTTTTTTAATTGGTATTTACGCAAATATCTTACGCATTTGCGTGACACCTATTTTTAGAATAAAAAAAAATACGCAAATTTACAAAAGAATCCTCATTTGTCTAAGAATCCCCATTTGTGTAAAAGAATTGAGTAAAGATTTTTAAAAAAAAATAAGTTTTATGAAAATGCTAAATAATAATATTTTTTAAACTAATAATACAAGAAAATTGATCAAAATAGCCAAAATTTTCAACCAAATTCGTTTTTTTAACCACTTTTCATATTGAATTTTGATTTTTGCCAAAATTTACGTAAATGCATAAGAAATTTACGTAAACCTTGGTTAAAATCAATTCAATGTGAAAAGTGGTTAGAAAATGAATTTGATTGAAAAGATCAACTATTAAACTTTGGGTTAAATCAGTTCAATGCAAAAAGTAGCTAAATATATGAAATTGGTTGAAAAGATCGGTTATTTTAATTAATTTGTGTAAGTTGCATTGAAAAGTAACGTACTTGATTCTTATTTTGGGTAACGTACTTTGAAAACTTTCATTTTGATATCTAAGATGTAAAATTTTAAACATTTAAATACTCGTATAATCGGTTGAAGCATTAACCGGTTACTATGCTGATGTGATGAGTGATAGGATGAAATTTGGTTGAATAACAAATAATAATGAGTTAGTTATCACATCATTCACCACAGCAGCATGGTAATCGGTTAATGTTTCAATCGGTTACCTAAGTATTTAAATATTTAAATCTTTATATCTTAAATATCAAAATAAAAGTTTTAAAAATACGTTACATAAAATAAAAATCAATGTAAAGTATCTTACTTTTTCATTCAATTTATTCAATTAATTTCTTAAAAATTTATTGTCATTTAGCCTAATAAAATATTCAACAAATTTAAAACAATGTGCAAAATATTATTGAAAAAGGGTTGATCTTATCCTTTTGGTTTGGTTGTCATCGTCATACATCACGTGCCCCTCATCCACACTTTGGAAGCTCTCTCTCCCATAAATACCTTCTTCATCTCCCTTCAATTTTCTATAATCCACACTCAGAGTGAGAGCATAAAGTAGAGAGTGAGAGATGAAGAACACCGGAAAAAGTATCAGATCTGGCGGAAAGTACGGCCAGGAAGCTCGAAAGGATAGGAAATCGGCCACCGGCGTGAACGGATCGCCGAAAAAAGGAGGTCATGGCGGTAAGTTCACTTGGTCAGGTGATACTAATTTCTCTTCAGCCGAATTAGAAGGATTTGACCGAATAGTTGTTGTTGATGCTAAGGTTGCTATCTCTGATGATCTCGAATCAATCGACAACATCGCCTAATCGAGTAAGATTCCGTCGTCACTTTGTGATCGGATCTGATGTAAAAAGTACGGATCGTATTGGCGTATGAATAACGATTTCGATTTCTGTTATTTTCGTGAATTTAGATGGATCTAGCGTTTATGTTTGAATCCGTCGTGATCTGATGTTCTTAACATGATTAATCAAGGAATGATGGTGACTAGGTTTCCTATTCCATCCTGATGATTTTGATTAATTTATTAATAGCACATTTTTAGCAAACATATCGTTCGGATCCATCGTGATCTGATGTTCTTCAAGTTTTTAATCAAAAATGGTGAAATTATTACTAGAATTTGATGATGGATAATACTCTGATGCTTAACGTTGTACATCGTTATTGAAAATCGGTAGATGAAACGGATCGTTGTTGATTCAAGTCTTCTTTTTCAATTGCATATCTATCCAAAACAGAGCGTCTTCTTCTGTGGCTTCTGAATTCTGAAACCCCACTTCATTGATTACAATTTACCACATCCTTGAAAATTATTTCATAATGATCTGGAACTTGATATTTGAAAACCATAAAGGTCATCCAACGTCAACGACAGTGAAACATTGAAGAGATGATTCCTAAGGACTTGTGATTCATTCCATATATTTTAGCATACAATCTTAACATTGTTTTTTTTATTTGGTTCTGAAGATGCTTCGATTGGGAATTGAAGAAAAATGGCGCAAGATCGGAGGAACAAGTGAACAACAATGATAGTATAAATTACATGGATTGTGGCAAACTGGTTAAGACCCCATGTAGTGAAAATCTGCATCTTTTCCTATTCGAATCTAGATACTACACTATGATTGCAGGCCATTGATGGTGGTTAAAAGAATAGTCGGTGCGATTCTCGGATATCCACAATGAAAAAACCAATGGCAGCTTCGTAATCAGAATGCTTAAAACAATGTCCATAACATGCATATTCACATGTATGTTAACCAAGAAACTTCACGTGTGAATCTGTATCTATAATCTTTGCATATATGCCTTTATATAATGGGGTATATATATATATATATATATATGCATTGTGATTACGATGGTTAAAACAATGGCCATGATATGTATATTCACATGTGTGTATCAATCAACGAGTTTGTATGCAAGGAGGCTCAAAAAAAGAATCGAACAACCATAAAAGTAGTATTTGAGAAGTCTTATTGATATGCATCTTAAATTAAAAGAATAAAAAGATCGGTTTTTGTGTAATTTGTTTCGTTTTAATTTTGTTATATTTCGTCTACTTTCGATTAAAAAAATAGAGGGATGTTTTTAGTTTATAGTTTAAACCACTCGTCTAATCACATCCCTTGAAATATTAGGTTCACCCTTGATATGTGTTGCAGAAGAGAGCACGAATCAAATAAAGATCCAATAAATATTATAAACTATATGTATAAAAACATTATAAATTTTGTAGGGTTAGCTTAACTGATAATAAAACTTGAGTATTTAAGGATATTTTTTAGAGGTTTTAAGTCCTGCAAGACCATGAAGGATTTCTCTGACCGTTCTTTAGAAATATGAGATTAATCGAGTTGTGCACAAATTAACCTGAATAGTTATGGTTAACAAGAAAAAAATACAGGTCAAAGTACATTAACATGTAATATTTATATAATATTATTTTATATATAAAAAACTCAAAATATAAATAACACAAAAATACTTTTATACATAAAAGACACGTAAAAAAAATACAAAATATTATAAATTGATTTACAAGTATTTAAAATATTTATCGAGTTTATATTCGATCACGTGATCCAAACGTGCTCTTGTTCAAAGCTAACGACCACGCTGCTCCTATTTGTAACCATCTTTCTGTTCCCCAACTTCAGATCCTTCCATCTCCTCCAATTGCTGGGCTCCCACGTATCCGATCGATCAAAACTCCAATCTTCTTCACTCAGATCGTCTGGAATGGCAGAATCATGGTGGAATTCGATCAGGTTCTCTGTAAAAATCACTCGTAATTACTCACTCTGAAACCCTAGTACCACAATTCGCTTTAATCTGTTTGAATTGGTAAAATTACTCTTTGAATTGGATTGAACATGGGGAATAAGATCGCTCGTACGACGCAAGCTTCGGCGACGGAGTATTACCTTCATGACCTGCCGTCTTCCTACAATTTGGTACTGAAAGAGGTGTTGGGAAGAGCACGGTTCCTGAAATCCATACAGTGTAAGCATGATGAAGGATTGGTTTTAGTCAAGGTTTATTTCAAGCGTGGTGACTCGATTGATCTTCGGGATTATGAACGAAGATTGACTCAGATTCGTGAGATTTTTAGCCGTATTGAGAACCCTCACGTTTGGTCATTTCAGGTTTGTTAAATTATATAATTCTCATTATTTACGCTATCTGAATGACTAGGGGAAGCTAATTGAAGATTAAAGGATCGACATTTTTTATTTATATTGTGAAGTTGAATTGAATGTAGGGATCGATATGATCATCATGTTTCGAAGTTGAGGACCCTTATTGTATCATAGACTCCTTTCCTGCCCAAGAACTACACTACATCGTCATGTGTCAAAGGAGTTACTTTTCAAAATGGCAAAATTGATGTGAATCTTACACTTCTTGAAAAGATGATAGCTACATTATGTGCACCGAGTTTTTCTAAGGGTATTTGTTTTTTACATGCAAAAAGGCAAAAGAAACATACATAAAAATTTCCGGTCTATTTTCTTGTTCTTGTTGCATTTACTCATGTATGTTTTGCTGTTTAAAATTGCAATCTCATTTAACAGTAGCTGGAGCTGCTAATTGCTGTTAATGGAAATCTCATTTACAAGGATTTCCGTTTTCCAAATTTGGCATCTACAACCACAATGCAACACTCTTTTAGAATGGACGGATAATTGGTTTCAAGTGTGTGTGGGTTTATTAGCAATGGGGCCAGATTAATCTCCCATTTCCATTCAGATTCACGTATGTCGTGTGTGTGTGTGTGCGTCTTAAGTAGTCCTTGGTTGACGCCCCTGATAAAAGTTAAGGAACACACACATAGGAGCTTACATAAATTTTTTTGTGATGAATTTTCTTTTTTAAGAATAAACTTTATGAATGAATCAATGAAATATATCGCAGTTTTGGCTTGAGACCGATAAAGCTGCTTACTTGTTGAGGCAATACTTCTTCAATAACCTTCATGATCGACTGAGTACGCGACCTTTCCTCAGTCTTGTTGAGAAGAAATGGTTGGCTTTCCAGGTTTCCCCTTTATTCCTGTTAGCTACGATATTGATGATTTCATTGTTACCATACGGGTATCAGGACTACGTTTCTTAACAGTTCTTGTTGTGTAGTTGCTTTATGCAGTGAAACAGAGTCATGACAATGGAGTTTGTCATGGTGAGCTCATTGATTTGAAGCGCTCATTAATTGTAGCTCTTATCTATTGTTTCTGTGGTCAGTGGTGTAATGTAAATATTTCTGCAGGTGATATCAAATGTGAAAATGTGCTGGTTACTTCTTGGAACTGGCTTTACCTTGCCGACTTTGCATCATTTAAACCAACCTACATTCCTTATGATGATCCCTCTGATTTCTCGTTTTTCTTTGACACTGGAGGAAGGAGGCGCTGCTATCTTGCACCGGAGGTGAGTTTACTTTTTGTCTATCTTGTTTGCTTCTTCGTTTTACATTAAATTTATGAATTTCCATTTACCTCAACTTTATAATTGTCCTCCACGACTCTCTATGTTTCAATTATAAGAGCACCTGCCTTGTAAGTTTCCAAGAGGAGTGATCAACAATTTTCCTTTAAGCTATTGAATGTGCCTGGTACTCCCTATGTCCTCAGTTATAAGTGCAATTATCTCATAACTTAGAAAGGGACGTGCATTTACATTTTTGGAATGGAGGTGAACGATGTCTATTGTCTGAAAGTATTTGATCTTTACAAGTTATTACTTTCTTTTTTCAGTTCATGCTTTTTATGAAGACAATTAATAACTATAGTTGATTGATATATAGAACATGTCCTCAAGCAGAAAATGTTTTGTTAGTGAATATATTATGCATTTAGCTACCAAATCATTATTCAATCTTGTTGGACGAATTGCTATGCATTCGTTTTTGCATTTTCCATCTAAGTCCAAATATTTTAGGAACATAAACTGTAAGATGGTTGTGTTCATAGTGCTGGACATACTACAGGTTGTGGTATTGGTTGGGTTGTGTTGTGTTGGTATTGGTGACAACTGTGTGCTGTTTCTTGAGGTGTGATTACAAATACCAGTGCTGTGTGTGTGCGAGAGAGAGAGAGAGAGAGTTCTGGTGACGATCGTTGATTGCAAGAAAAAGGATTTGAAGTCTCTGACCTCATGGCCAAACTGAAATAAATGTTGTCCGTAACAATAAAAAACAAATAAACAAAGAGAATAGGATTATGGATGGTACCCAGTTTATAGCTCTAACTTGGAGCCATGCCAGATGGAACTATTATTTTGTTATAGTCTTTGTGTCGATCAATGATGTAATTGTCTTTATATAAAAGATACTGCAAAATTTAACAAGATAATTTTAGAAATTATAAAAATTTATTATATTGACTGGTGATGATTATTATGTGAATTGCACTTTTTCCAATGCTTCAAAATGGTAACAACATATGGGTAAATGTTTTCTCTTTCCCATGATAAATTGCACTCCTCCTTTCTGGAGTGCCACTTCATGCAAATTACCAGTTGATATGTAAGGTCAAAGTTTGATAGTCAACTACTTGTTAGATATATCAAGATCCGTGGCTTGGAACTTGGGTATAGTAGCTTCTTCCGTCTGTATCACGCTTAATTATGGAAACACCGTACCTTGAGCAAAGGTTGATCTTAATTTTTGTCCCTTCTATGATTGCTTAGAAGTGGTCCTGGTGGAAGGTTTCCCAGCAGTGTTTGCATTTAATTATTTTGCACATTCCTGTACTCTTTTAACTATCATTCATGCTTATATGATATTTATTAACTGTCTCACATGTTCATAGCTATAGGGTTTGCTGACCTTATCATTGATGTTTAGAGATTTTATGAGCATGGAGGTGAGATTCAAATTGCACAAGATGCACCTTTAAGGCCATCAATGGACATATTTTCTGTTGGGTAAGCTTTTTCTTGTTAGTTACAACTTTTTTGGTTTTTGATATAACATGCTAGTTTGGGTTTTTGATAGGTGGTAAATGTAGATATTCATGCTAATCAGCTAATAACGAAATTTTAGTTGAAAGACAATCCATCAATTGAGTTACGGTTATGCAACTTGTCCTAATGTCCTCTAAACCATGTGAACTCAATGGATCAAAGGTCTTCAAGGTCATCACCCCATGCTTATAGTGCGAAATTCAAACAAGGACCATTCACCACGAGAGCACCATGAATATACATGAGATGTTGAGCTTGCATGGGCCATATTGGCAGAACCAATAAAGGTGGCTACAAGATGCTTCCAGATTTGTAGTCTTGCTCACAGTGCGGTAGCTTTTGGACACATAAATTTTTAATATTTCCAACTGAGCAAGAAGTATCTAGCACCTTACTTGGCTTTATCTTCCCTAGGACAAGAAAATACAAAAGAATAATGAGTACTAGATATAATAAAGAACTCCACAGCGTGCAAAACCTCAGTACACTTCAATAAAGCCAAGGATTATCTACATAGTTGAACAAACATCATGTCATCTTACTAGTGAGGCAAACCCGTATAATAACAAAAATAATATTAAATTCCAATCAAGAGAATTCAGATTTACTCAAGCATGAATTAAACCATAGTTAGTTAAAGTGTGATCTCCGGTGTAAGAATGAACAATGAGTACATAAAATCAGAAGAACATCAATGGGTCAACTTGTCAACATCAAATTATATATAGAAAACCAGAAGACTGAATAAAGCTGTTTGGTTAGATCATTGGGCCAACTTGTGTTATATTTTGCGAAATTCTGTCTCATGATTGTGATAGATCACAACAGCAGCAGCTATCTGGAACTACAGCAGTTTGGTTCTGATCATGATGACAAAGGCAGTGAAGTAGAGCGTCATTGCTGAATGAAACGATCAAGTCCTAGGAGGCAATTACTGTTCACCTTTGAGAGTTGCACAACCTATTGAGGTGAGAGGTGCAGAGGGCATACCCAATGGCTGCGTTTTGAGGGCCAGGGTTTATACCGAGAGGTGTAGCTCTGTATCATGTAAATAGGGAGTAGGAAAGTATGTTCATTCCTATAGATAATCAATAAATAAATACTGTACGATGTTTTTGAAAGAAATAAATACTGTATGATGTTAGGTCATAGGATGAACCATAAAAACTCTAAGGTTTATACCCAAGGGATTTACATAATTATCATTATGGTTCTAAGAATAATCTTTGTTATAGAGTGTGGATTTCTTTAGCTTTCTTCTTACAAAAGAGAAAGGCACATAGGCCATTTTTAGAATCCTGAAATCAGGAAAAGGAATCCCTGCAACTGAAACTAATCTTTTATAGCAGATATGTACGACTGCTATATAGAATTGAAAATAATATTCTAATATTCTAAATAATGAAACAGATGAATCCTAATTAATTTCTATTTACAAATATTTCTAATATTTTTACATAAAGTTTCTTCCCTCACGATGCACTTATCTGCTTGTTGGTACAGGTGTGTCATTGCAGAACTTTTCCTTGAGGGTCAACCCCTCTTTGAACTATCACAACTGCTTGCATATCGAAGGGGGCAATTTGATCCTAGCCAACATTTGGAGAAGGTACACTTTTGCTATATTGACTTATCCTTTTCTTTCCCCTCTCATGTTTTCCCTCCTTTTCTTTTTGATTATATTAAATTCTATTTTTACATTATGTATTAATCATTATAGTATCTGTGAGTTTCTGACGACTACTGGTATGAGACTATTTAGCGTTCTGAGCCATTGTACTTAGCACTTCATTGCTCAAGAACCAACATACTTGCAAAGACACAAAAAATGGAAAAGGAAAAAAGAACACTCTACTTGGCACTTGGCAACACTCTAGTTGGGAGTGTCTCTTTCTTTCTATTTGTTTGGCCAAGCGTAACATTTCTTTTGTTTTGTCAACTTGAGTGCTCTTTTTCAATAGTATGTTGTATAGAAACGGAGTCCAAGTATGGTGGTTTGAAATGGTAATCCACTTGGTGTTGCCGTGTTGGCTAAACGTTATCTTGAATGGATGTTTGTTCATTATGTAGATATGTTGTAATTAAAATTTGTATCAAGTAGTGGAAAATTATGCCTTAGGTAGTTGTACAAATTAGGTAGAATATTTATTCAAATAGGCAGACATATCCTTTTCTTTAGCAAGTAGTTACATTAGATAGATATCTCTAATTTATTTAAAATAGCCTTATCGCTCTGTCAAATTCATTAAAGCATGGATTTCGCTATAAAATTCGTTATTAATTATATGGTGCAGATTCCAGACTCAGGAATCCGCAAGATGATTCTTCATATGGTTAAGCTTGATCCTAATTCACGATGTTCTGCTGAGAACTACCTGCAGAGCTATGCAGGTGTTGTGCTTCCATGCTACTTCTCACCATTCCTGCATAACTTATATTCAAATTTGAATCAGATCAGCCCTGATTCTAGGGTAAGAAAGATCCAATCTCTATTTTATTCCAAGGTCAGTCGTCATTTAACCAGTATAAAATTCGCAGCCACTCTTTTATCGTTTGATACAGGTAGCCATGTGCCAGCTATCTTTTCCAGAAATTCTTAAACAGATGTTAAGCAACAGAGCAGGTGAGGAGACTGTTGTTGGACTGAACTCTCCTATAAATGTTATAGATCGCCAATTATCACAAGTGATGGATTCTAGAGAGAATTTGGGTTTGACAAAAAAAACCTCACAGATGGAGGAGGAGAAAGATTTGACTCCTGGTCATTATGAACTTTATGGGGAAGTAGATAATCATTATACTGACATAAAACCAAAAGCGGAGGATGTTATATTTTCTGAAAATACTCATAATCACAAACGATTTGCCGTTCAATCTGCTGGAAAGCTACTTCAAACCATCTCCAATGTATTCAAAAGGAATCACCATCCATGTCTGAAAGAGATCATGATTAGTGATTTGAATTCTTTGATGTCTGATTATGACAATCAGTCAGATACCTTTGGGATGCCATTTTTTCCATTACCACAGGATAGTATGAGTTGTGAAGGGATGGTTTTGATTGCCTCACTGCTCTGTTCTTGTATTCGCAATGTCAAGATGCCTCAACTTAGGAGGAGTGCTGTGCTTTTATTGAAGTCATGCTCATTATATATAGATGATGAAGATCGATTGCAACGAGTGCTTCCATATGTGATTGCAATGCTTTCTGATTCCGCTGCAATCGTTCGATCGGCTGCCTTGGAAACTCTGTGTGACATCCTGCCTTTAGTCCGAGATTTTCCTCCGAGCGATGCTAAAATCTTTCCAGAGTATATTCTTCCTATGCTTTCCATGCTTCCTGATGATCCAGAGGAAAGTGTGCGGATCTGCTATGCCAGCAATATTTCTAAGCTGGCCCTAACTGCTTATGGCTTTTTAATTCACTCAATAAGCTTGACAGAGGCAGGGGTTCTTAACGATTTAAGTTCAGGGCAGAAGTCGGAAGTCTCCCATGAAATACCTGGACGCTTGCAGAATCAAAAAAATGATGCACAGCTTGCACAGTTGAGGAAATCCATAGCTGAGGTTATTCAAGAACTTGTAATGGGTCCAAAGCAAACTCCAAATATTAGGAGAGCACTCTTGCAAGATATTGGCAACCTTTGCTGGTTCTTTGGTCAGAGACAGAGCAATGACTTTTTGTTACCCATCCTTCCTGCATTTCTTAACGATCAAGACGAGCTCCTAAGATCAGTGTTCTACAGGCAGATAATTTATGTTTGCTTCTTTGTTGGTCAACGAAGTGTTGAGGAGTATCTTTTACCATATCTTGAACAGGCATTAGGTGATTCAACGGAGGCAGTCATAGTCAATGCACTATATTGCTTGGCCATTCTGTGCACAAGTGGTTTTCTGCGCAAAAGAATATTGCTTGAGATGATCGAACATGCATTCCCGCTGTTATGTTATCCTAGTCAATGGGTAAGAAGGTCAGTAGTAACCTTTATTGCAGCTAGTAGTGAGAGCCTAGGTGCCATTGATTCTTATGTGTTTCTTGTTCCAATTATTCGCCCTTTTCTCCGTAGACAACCAGCTTCTTTAACTTCTGAAAGAGCTCTTTTTTCATGTTTAAAGCCGCCAGTCTTAAGACAGGTATTTTACCAAATCTTAGAAAACAACAGGAGTTCAGACATGTTAGAAAGGCAGAGGAAGATATGGTACAACTCACCTGCACAGTCCAAACATTTGGAAAATGACGACCTGTACCAGAAAGGTGTCCGAGAGTTGGATCAGATGAAGATGTGGTCTGACCGGCGACCTGGTCTTCAGGATCATAAGTCTGTTAGCAGCACCATGCAGTCACTTAGTCTTGGTGAAAATGATGTCGAGGCTAAGTTGAGATCCATTGGAAGCTTTGCTCATAGTGCTTCTGGCACAGTTGATATTTTGGATCCCCTATTTTCAGATAAGTTGAAGTTTTCTGGCTTTATGTCCCCACAAATAAGTGGTGCAACCAGTTTGGTTGGTGATAAATCTTCAGAAGGTATACCGTTGTACTACTTTAAATATGATAACAAAAGAGCAGTAGGAAAGGCTCCATCTGCTCCTGAATCTTCATTAACATTGGATGCCTTAGGTTCTGGTTCATTATCCATTCCTCAGAAGGATCGTGTTAACAAGTCCTTTACCTTGGCTAGTTCAGTTCCAACTCCTAAGCTTGTCTCAAGCTCAATTGGCATTGCTAATAGTTCTCCTCAACTTCATAGAGTGGTACACGAGTTGGAAGATAGGGAATCGGATCAGACATCCCATCTCAGCAACAAACTTCAAGACACGGGAGTCTGTAGTTCTCTAAAAGGGAGCTCTATTGTAGATGATAACTCCTCTCCTACCGAGATAGCAGGATTGCCATCTTTTGCCCGAACCCCGTTAGTTCCAGATTCAGGGTGGAGGCCTTCTGGGGTGTTGGTTGCACACCTTCAGGAACATCGTTCTGCTGTCAATGACATAGCCGTTTCAACAGACCATAGCTTTTTTGTGAGTGCATCTGATGATTCTACTGTTAAGGTGTGGGATTCTAGGAAATTGGAGAAGGACATCTCATTTAGATCAAGGCTAACTTATTGTCTAGAGGGAAGCCGAGCACTCTGTGCTACAATGCTCCATGGCTCTGCCCAAGTTGTTGTTGGATCTTCCGATGGCACAATTCATATGTTTTCAGTTGATTATGTCTCCAGAGGACTTGGTAGTGTTGTAGAGAAGTATTCAGGAATTGCTGATGTTAAGAAGAATAGCATTGGAGAAGGTGCGATTCTTACCCTCTTAAACTACTCTTCAGGTTGTGATGATGGTAAAATGATTCTGTATAGCACCCAGAATTGTGGCATTCATCTATGTGATACAAGAGAAAACTCAAACTCATGGACTACAAAAGTGATCCCTGAGGAAGGCTATGTGTCTGCTCTTGTCACAAGTCCCTGTGGGAATTGGTTTGTCTCTGGATCTTCTAGGGGTGTTCTTACGTTATGGGATCTGAGATTTGGTATACCCGTCAACTCATGGCAATATTCTGTTGCATGCCCTATTGAGGATTTGTGTCTTTTTGTTCCTCCTCAGAGTACCTCATTATCTACAACAGTGAGGCCCCTTGTATATGTTGCAGCAGGCTGTAATGAAGTTTCTCTGTGGAATGCAGAAAATGGGAGTTGTCACCAGGTACAGCATTAACATTTGGCCTTCACTGGACAACTTATTGAGTTCCACAAGTTTATAAAATGTTTTTTTAGTAAGCTATATTAGGTGAAAGTTTTTTTGTAAAGTTGGCAAAAATGTTGTTCTAGTCTTCAAAGCTTATTAGCTGTCTTCTCTTACTTTTAGCGTCTTTACTTTTTTAGGCATAATTAATATACTGCTGGTTTGTTTTCTTCTCTGCAGGTATTGAGGGTTGCAAATAATGACGGTGATGCTGAGATCTCTAACCTGCCTTGGGCCTTGGCCAGACCATCTAGCAAGACGAATTCTAAAGCAGATTCCAGGAGGAGTGTGAATTTTAAGTACAGAATAGATGAGCTGAATGAACCTTCTCCCCAATCTCCTGGAATCCGTTCGTTGCTTGCGTTACCTGGAGGAGATTTGTTAACTGGTGGCACCGACTTAAAAATTCGTCGATGGGATCATTGCAGGTTTTTGTTTCTTCTTCTTCTTCTTCTTCTTCTTCTTCTTCTTCTTCTTCTTCTTCTTCTTCTTTTCATTTGGTTGTCTCAACACTTCTATGACCACTGACCCCTGCTTCTTCAATAATGCAGCCCAGAGAGAAGTTATTGCATCTGTGGTCCATCCATTAAGGGAGTTGGAAATGAGGAATTCTATGAAACAAAATCCAGTTTTGGGGTGCAAATCGTGCAGGTCTGTCAATTTCTTTGATTTTAAACCCCCTCCACCTTCCCAAAAAAATGCAAAAATAAATGTGGATATGAAGTTCCTTGATGCTATTGGTTATTGGTTCATCATGTGTATGAATTATTGGAGTAGGTAAGAACGTTCAGAAAACCATTATAGGGCAGCCAGTATTGGTTATGCATATGTTTCTTTCATCACTATGAGAGTTTGCCTATAAGTATTAAGAAAACTCATTAGTGGTGAACTGCAAGGCAACAGTGGGTGGATTGACATCATAACTTACATAATGATGGTGCTTAGCTTCCGTCATTCTCAGTTGTAGAGTCCAGGTTTTTAGGAAAGGCGACAGTGGCAGATGTAAGAAACTTGTGGAAATAGTATTAAATCGTATTTGCAAGAGAATCCTAACTTTTAGGTTGTTAAGACTTCAATTGTATGTAAATATCAATAATAGGATTAGCATTGTTGCTTTATTTGCTTATGAAAAGCTGTTTTTCTATTTACCTCACTTTCTCCGTTCTAATATGAATTCTTATTCTAATTTACTTCACCTTCTTTTTAGTTGGCATAAAGGTTGGATTAGTTCTTATCTATCCCCATAATCCATGCTGTAGGAGTTGAGGGGAATCATGTATATTGTAACTTATTATTGTATATTTGCATTATTGTATAAAATCTTAAGGTGTTTAGTAAGTCTGACATGAGTTGCACTTTTCTAATAGGAGGCAAAGAGACGATCTTTGGCAACTAGGCTGACTGGAAAAGCAGTTCTTGCAGCTGCTGCCACTGATTCAGGTGGCTGTCACCGTGACGCTATCCTCTCTCTGGCTTCTGTCAAGTTGAACCAGAGACTACTGTTATCAAGCAGCAGAGATGGCACCATCAAGGTTTGGAAGTAGAGGATTATAAAAGTGATAACTTGTACATATTTAGCTTTAGTGCTGCCTAAAACTGTATATTAGTTTAGGTCTGGTTACCATTAAGGTTATCAGGTCCTGTACCCACTATAACGATTGGTAACTTATATGATCTTTCCCCTGATTTACTTGTACAACATGTACATTTTTTCCATATGGGTAATGAATGATAGGCATTTGTTCACTGGTTGTGCTGTTAGATATACTGGAGGAATGCCTCACATGATGAAGATCATTACTTGATATCTCTTCAAGATGGCATCATCTCCACCCACCCTTTTAACCATAAAATAGTAATATGTAGATAGAGGGAGGTTCAGGGGAAAACCCCCAAAAAAATGAAAACTGAGGAACTATCTGGTAACCATTATCCGGAAGGTATGCACATGTGCATACAAGTAATTGAAGCTGTTTCTTGGTTTTTATGCACATGTGCATACTGGAGCTTACAAATTACTTGTATGCACATGTGCATACCATTCAGATGATTGGTTACGGGGCTATACCTCAGTTTTAGATTTTTTTGCGGCCTTCCCCACCCTATGTGGATAAACTGTGTTATCCCATGTTTGAACTTGATACAAATTCTCTTTTAATATTTATTTATTTATTAATAGTTTAGTTGGCTTATGAATATCCTGTTCAGGTATCAAATGATCATCATTTCATGTGGCCTTCACCAAAATTGGGGTGGTTATCTTTTTCACTCTGTTTTTTGAGTCCACATTACCATGGTACACGATCAGACCGTAAAGTGTCTCACTAGTAATCCATTTAACTGTTTTTTGGATGCTTGACAAATTGTTCACATCATTCTTTTTCCTGAAGACAGATGTAAGAATCTGTAACAGAAACTTATAGTTACAATAAAAAAGAGCTACAGAACTGGAGCTTCCTATGGCATGACATGGTCAAGCCTGTTGATGCCTGAATGTGATATTGTAAAGCAGAATTATAAGATATCTTATCATAAAATTGACCTTGTAAAACCAGATGGTGCAATAATGTTCTAGTCCTTATGTTAGTTCACCACGAAGAACTAGTGATGCCTGTGTGATGGCTCTGGAGACTCTCCAAATTTCATGTTGTACTGAATGCCATGAATCTTCAGTGTTGAGGCTCTTTGCAATTTCAACAGCATCGTCTATTCCAGGGAAGGATTTAGATCCATAATCATTGTGCTTTGATGGACCATAAATCTGATGCAGGCAAGATCATTGTTAGATAATTCGGTACATAGGGTCAGGTTTTTGAGAAAACCGTAAAAAAATAAAAAACTGAGGAATACCCTGGTAATCGTTCATCTGGATGGTATGCACATGTGCATACAAGTAATTTATAAGCAATGTGTCTGGTATACACATGTGCATAACATCACACATGCATAAAAACCAAAAAACAGTTTCAGTTACTTGTATGCACATGCGCATACCGTCCAGATGAATGGTTACTAGGGTGTTCCTCCGTTTTTCATTTTTTGGGGGTTTTCCGTTGAACCTCCCTCTTGGTACATAACAGGAGAAAAAGAGTTATGTGGAAGACCCTGGTGATTACCTAGGTAAATGATTCTTCCTTTACAAAACAAGGTCACATTCACACTATCGATTTGATGGTAACAAAATATTCTTTTCCTTTTCATTTTGGTTTCTAAGGCTGGTGGGGAGGGGGAGGTAAGATTTCAATCTAACTAGTTCACTTTTTTACTGCATAAACTTGCTGCAGTAAATATTAATTTATTCTTACATACGTGCTGATTAAAATGATGCATCATACCAGATGCTTATACCAAGGTCTTCCAGAGAGTCCTTCCCTATCTGTAAGTGCTCGTTCTGCCATCATCAATCTGTCATTCATTTTTCTCAGTTTCCAAGGTTGATTTTTCCACATGAATGCCCAACCTTTGTTTTCTTTTATTTCCTGAAATTCGAGCTCCCTTTTTTTATGTCCATTCATGGTAATACAAGTTCGCATAAAAAACATATTCTTGGTAGGACGTGAAGTGATACCTCAAGTTCGCCATTTATTTGTATGGCTGCTGTTTTCATTTTTTCGATAGATTTGAACAGGGGAAGGAGGGTTATGCTCTTATCCAATAACTGAGTGTCCAAGTCTTCTGCACTTTTCTGTATCAATAATTAAAGATATTGAGATGCCTTAACTGCCACCAAGTATATTCATATAAACAGCTTTGACCTGTTCAACAATAGTTGCATCAGGTCTATGAACGTACCTGAAGCTCATTTACATAGGAATCATAATTGAAAGACAAAATTACTTCATCTGCAAGCCGAAGAGCTACTAAACCCCAAATGCTGGCCGCTGTTGTCAAATTTTTGGAAGTCATTACCAAGAATTAAAGGTTATGCAAACCAAAGGGCCTTTGGCCTAGCGGTATGTGAGTCCTTGGCCTCCTAGGAGGTCAAGGGCTTAAACCTCACCAAAGGTGGGGAGGGTGTGTGAGTTTATTTGTTCTATTTGCCGTATATAAATATTATATATTTCAAAAAAATAAAAATAAAGGTTATGCAAGAATAGTATAGATACTCTTTATTTTTATTTTTTGAAGTTCCCATAAGTTCATAGATACTTCTGAAATTGAGATATCCACAAGCATTATGGCCATCCATCAACCACCACCTTAACGCTGTGTTCTTCAATTTTGGAAGGAAAGAAAAGAAAAAAAGGGGAAGGAAAAGAAAAGAAAGGGGAAGGAAAAGAAAAGAAAGGGAAAGAAATAAACCTTTTTTATTTGTGTTCTTGAGAGTGAATGGAACGGAAGGAAAGGAAATAAATTTTCATGTTCATGAATAGGAAAGAAAGGAAAGGAAAGATGTCAGTTTTACGAATATACCCTTATTTACTTTATTGTGGAATGTAATTGATGGGTATATGTGTAATTCTATAAATATTTTTAGTTTTTATAAATTCTCTCTTTTCCTTTACTTCCCTTTCCTCCCACATTTGGGAGAAAAGTTTTGGGAGGAAAATCAACATTATTTTCCTTCCCTTTCCTTTCCCTCCTTAAAAAAACTCGAGAACACAAGATTTTTTCTTTCCCTCCTACTTTCCTTCCCTTTCCCTTCCTTTCCTTCGTAAAAGAACTCGAGAACACAGCATAAATCTAAGTTTATTTGAACGACACTGTAAATCTTAGCTATTAATTTAAAGCTGATTCATGGGAAGCCTGAAAGTTCAGATGCTGCAAGTAGTTAGAATACATAAAGCATACCCGCTGCATGTCTACGAAACATTGGGTCGCCAAAGTTGCTCATCCAGACAAAGTCATCATACATGGAATGGTAGACTGGGTAGCCTGCAAGAAAGCATCCAATCCGTCCTTAACATCTATAAATGTGTCCCTTGACCATAAGTTAAGAAAATGTTCAAACAGATTGTGTGGATGCAACCTATATTAATAGCCAGCAAAAAAATAAAATTATTCACATGTGAAAGTTGGTATGAGGTTATAGCAAGAGTCTTGCGCTCATGGGACCCTCCCCGTACTTTACCTCATGTGGGATTCACTGGTTCATTTTGTTTGGTTTAACAATCACCAAGTAAATAATGCAAGCCTTCTGGTTATGAATCTAGTGCTATTCTATCATAGAGAAACGTTTTAACAAATATTATTGAATATATTGTATTTGTTGCTTGTCTCTTCTTGTTCTTTTATGGGAATATTTCTACCAGATCCCAGAAGTGTTTGTTACCCAACCAATGACATCCATTAATGCAGCATGTAATTGGCATCATGTTAGCACTATCCTCAATGGATTATGTTAGGCTACATTAGGCTTCTATCAGTGTTTTTTCAGGTTAACTACAGATTCAAAGAATCCTAAATGTCAATGGTCATGTGCCTGTTCTTGCAGCAACTCACAGCCTTTTCTCCACGGGTGCTTATAACACCCACGTTATTTGGATGCTGACATAAACTTTATATTTGGGCAAAGAGTTGATTACCGGCAACCCCAACCAGCCCCACACGGAACCTGCCTCCAAAGACACCAATGAGAGGGGGTATTATTTGGCTCGCTCAGCGGCTGAGGCTAGTTTGGGGGGGGGGGGATCGAACCTAGGACTTGTGTTGTATTTGGGCAAAGTCACTGCACCCCTTTGCCAACTGAGCTACATGCCATAGGCGACGTAAACTTTATGTTGTGTGCGCACAATGATCTAATTCAGATAATAATTGATTATCTAGTGTCTTTCCGTTATTTATGTATGAAAAAGCTAATTGCTTCATGTTTGTCCTCTTTCAAAGTCTTTTGTTTGTTGGGGTCACATAGTCGGGTCATAATTGATTATATTCTGTAGCTAACTCTAATATTTGGTATAATACTGTTCTAGTGTAAAATTATGGACTCTGAATGCAAAGTGGTTCTTTGCTTAGAGATAAGACTAAGGTATGTGGAAATTATTGAATGCTTCCATTTCATCAAGGGCTGTTGAATGAGCATGGAAGCATTCAATGATGAGAAGGATGATTTGCTTATTACGATACGGTTACATCAAGGGCTGGGTCCTAATCTTTTTTATTTAGTTTTACACGGGCTCATAAGGGCCATAAAAGATGATATTTGATAGTGTATGCTTTTTTCTGATGTAGTGTTGATTGATAAGACTGGACACGGTATTAATTCAAAGATGGAGATTCTCTGAAGGTTGTAATTAAATATGAAGTGCACGTTCGGTGATCATCATTTTGAACCAAAAGATGTGGTAAACATATCTGGACCATCGTTACAAAAAGATGGAGAAAAGAAGATGAATCATTGCATTTTCCATATTTATATTGCTATTTTTCCTTATCCTTGTGTGTATATCGAAAAGGGGGGGGGGTGCATTGAAGTATTTGGTTGGTTTTTTTATCAAGTCATGTATGGATAAAGTTGTCTCTATTTTAATTTGTCTGTATAGATTGTTAAGGTTTTTGTTTTGGAAGGAGCATGTTTTATATTTAGGAGGGGCAGGTTTGGTAAAAACTTGGTTTTCTACATAAAGCCCCCCTAGAAACTTACTGAATAAGTTACTTTATATATCATTAAGCCACTACCAAATAGTCATATATAGCTGACTGAATAAACTGTGAATCCCGTTAAGCTCATTAAGATGCTAACAAACAAGCCCCGAGTTTACTTGGTATAAATTTTCAGGAAATTGAAAATTTATGTAGCTTACCATTTCCAAAAGATATATCTATCGCTGGGACACCAATATGCTGTACAAATGCTGCATAATCTGATCCTCCACCTCCTAACCGTCCAATCTTCATTTCATCAAATTCTTGTTAAGGTACGGAACTTTTTTTACACTATAGTCAAATTTGTATTGCTTTTCTTGTGACTTTAGAAGTTAAACATCAATTCTGTGTTAGCTCTACTTTTCTTTTTACCCGTTGGTGAACACTTACCTCAGGATAATTGCTAGCTTGAGCCCAGGATTCGTAGACTGTTTGTGATGAATTGTCTGGGTCTTGAACCTTCAAAATGATCAGATGGAATTAATGTGGAGATGAAACAATCATCTATGTGCGAACAAAAAAAAAATGGGGGGGGGGTAGTAAGAGATGAAGTGAATGCCATTTGTATGCAATGATCCTTTTATGTTCGTTGTGTCTGTAGAGTCTATAATTGCTGGTTTAGTAAGAGGGGTGCAGGTTCAAATGGAAAAACCCTAAATATATTGAGAACCTGGGAACCAACTATTTATGCTTTATTCGTGATGAATGTTGTGATAGATATTCAGGATGAATGTCACGATAGATATTAATGATGAAAATATATGATATGTGTGATAAAAATGCATGATATTCATGATTATTCTGGATTATCATCATCATGGGCAGAGCTACCTTGGAGCCAGAAGTGGCATTGGCTCCCCCTCGAACTTCAAAAATAAAGTTTGATATAGTCTCAAACCTCAATTACCTACTTAAAAACTTTATTTATTCATAACCGGTTCTTCTTTTTCGTCCTTTATAAATGCCAAGTATTCTGAAGGTTCTGAAATAAACACATTACTTTATTGAATACACAATTTTTTTACGATCAATTTCATGTATTTTCAAATGACTTTTCTTATTTATATAGTTATCTACACACATCTTGTAGACATATTTATGTTGTTTAGGTCACTCATGCTTTTCAACTCTTTTTTACAACTATTATTAGGAAACATACATGCTTAAAAAGGTTTTCTCAACCTTGAAATTGTGAATTTTTTTACATTTTTTCTAGGCGACGCTAGATAAATTTTCTGGCTCCACCCCTGATCATCATGAATAATACATGAAATAGTTGGTTACCGGGTTTTCAAGATATTTATGGTTCTCATTTGAACTTTTCCCTAGTAAGAGGAGAGTTGTGGTTTATATGGCTATTTCTTACTACTTACATCTGTTAATGTGCATGTTCTTTACCTGCTTTGTAGCTTCTATGATTAGCTGATCAAGCTGCGGAGTTGCAGAGGCCTGAAATCCTGGTCCAGCAACCGCAATGTCAACATTTAAGTAAGCAACAACCTTTGAAGCTAGCATTTCTCGGTTTTCTTCAACCCACTCTGTGGATCCAACCTGAAAAGCAGCATAAAATTTGGTAATATTTTACCTTGGGTAAAATGCATCAAAATGCAACAAAATTGGTCTTAGTTCCTATTTAGTATCAAAGAAATTTTTTTCTCAATTTATGTAAAAATGTTTCAAATTTTCATGTTTAAAGTAACAAAATTTCCTATTCTTCTATCCATTTTGAACGGTAATCTCCTGATTTTTTAATATTTGATGATGTGGATGTCAAGTCTATCGTCCACTTCGTCGTAACCTTTTCGCAGGGATGGACATGTAGTGGTGCCAACCGTGGCACGTGCCACCGTATTATTCCTTCATTGAAGGGTAAATTTTTTTAGGTTTGTGAAAGGTGCAACCGTATTATTTTAGAAACTTCAAGAGGTGCAACTAAAACTACAATGAGAACAAGTTTTCCTTGTCAGAGTTGGTTTGCAAGGCTTTTCTTCCACCCCAGACCCGAGTCCGAATCCTGTCAGTGTCATTTTCTAATTTTCTTAGTCAAATGATGCTATCGTTTGAAAAAAGTTTTGGGTCCATCCCTGCCTTTTCGTATACCTTTTGTAAATGGGTATCCACATCATCAAATTTACAAGATCAGCAGGTTTTGGTCAAAATGGATACCAAATAGAAAATTTTGAGACTTTGTTACATCGATTGAGAAAGATTATTCATTAACTAAATAGGAACTACAGGGAGGTTCAGGGGAAAACCCCCAAAAAATGAAATATTGAGGAACTCTCTATTAACCATTCATCTGTACAATATGCACATGTGCAAACAAGTGATTGAAGCCGTTTCTTGAATTCTATGCACGTGTGCATGCCAGACACATTGCTTACAAAGTACTTGTATGCACATGTGCATGCCGTCCAAAAGAATGTTACCAGGGTGTTCCTCATTTTTCATTTTTTTTGTGGTTTTCCTTTGAACCTGATCCATAGGAACTAAACCAAACTTTGTTGCATTTTGATGCATCTTTTCCTACTGCATGTGTTGTGTGAGAGAGATGGAGACCAATCCATATTCCTCTGCGTCCCAATTGCAAAAGATGATAGTTCTTCTAGGTTTCCAGCCTTGTTTCTGTAGCTTCCCTAGCCTTTCTGCAACCTGAATGTCATGTGATGATCAGCACAAGTTCTAATGAATTTTAGTCCTGTGTGATATAGATTTACCTCGAGTAGTGCTGCAGTGCCACTGTTGGGATCAACAGCTCCAAATGTCCAAGCATCCCGGTGATTACCCAGGATAACAAATCTGGATACAAGCTTTACACAGTTAGTGGCTGTTTACTATCTGCTGATCACTTCTTACTGGGTAAGAGGTGCTTGCCTGATAAGAAGGAATGTTGTTTTCCAACACACTCGGACCCACATTTATGCTGACCCAGTAAGGGGTTGTTGTCTGACTTGGTCAATTACTCGGTCAGCCCTTACCCTTACACTTGTTAAACAACTGTTTTCAGTCTTATCTGGATTGCGCTCTTACTCGGTTAGCGATTATTCAATTTGTGTTGGTATCTACTTGGTACACACTTCCACATTGACAAATGTACTTCGATGTAAACCTTTATGTTGTACACTTCTGGATTGACAAAGTATACTCTGGGCTTGTGAAATTAACGTCATTAACACATGAAAATTGCAACATTCTCATATTTACCAATGGTTGATGATATTGATTTGGGTCCAGAAGGTTACTTTTTGTTCTTATTTATGAGTATTTTAGATATTTTACAAATAATCAAATATTGTACTACAATTATATCCCAAGTCAAGTAACAATTTTTATGGGACGGAGGAAGTATTACATTATCTGTTCTGGCTGCAGGATATGTGCAGTTAAGTGCTTTGTATCAACAAATCAACAATCATGCAACTTCGTAAAAGGTACCCCTATTTACTCATTAATACAATGTAATTCGTAAAGAAGGTCGGTGCATTCTCGTTTTTGCATATCTTATTACTTGGCAGAAAAATTTATTTCATGGAACTGAAAGATAAACAAACAATAGAGTACCTATCAGGTTCCTCTGCTCCTTCAATTATCCCTATGACATTCTGAATGGTGCTTATGACTTCTTTTGCCTGCAAGACCAGTTAAAACAATGAGCAAAAGTTACCATCAAGTTTGTCATTTTACTGTATTATAGATTAAAATTGTGTAGTCTGTCTGTTTGAATGTCTTTGCTTACTTCTACCTCACTTTTCAAATTTTAGCACTGTGGGTCTTCACAGAAATAGCTGTTCTACCTCTCTTAGAGATAGGCACAGACTGGTCCTAAAAACTCTAGTCTGGTCAAAGCGGTCCAGAAAAGGCCCGTTCTGGTCCAAACCAGTCCGAGTCTGGCAGGGTAAGGACCAAGGGTCTGGTCATGCCCATCCAGCCGATAATGTCACAATCTGGTCCAAGACAGGTCCGGACCGAAAGATCCAGTCTTTTTGCTCATTTATAACCTCTCTGGGGTAGAGGTCAGACTTGCATACATCCAACCCCTCGGACCCCACTTTTGGGTGGGACATACCAGGCTTGTTTGGTTTGGACGTTACCAAACCAAACTATTCCCATATATATAGGGTCTGGTTGAGAGGAAAACCATAAAAAAATGAAAAACTGAGGAACACACTGATAACCGTTCATCTGACATGCACACATGCATAAAAACCAAGAAACAACTTAATTACTCGTATGCACAGGTGTATACCATCCAGATGAACAGTTACCAGGATGTTCCTCAGTTTTTCATTTTTTTTGGGGTTTTCCCCCGAACCCCTCTCTCTCTCTCTCTCTATATATATATATATATATATGTATGTATATATATATATATATATATATATATATATATATATATGTGAGGTTGGTTCTTACAAAAATGGTACCTATTTAAGAAAATAAGAGAATGGCCAAGTTACGTACAAAATCACATGTGATTCTACATTAACGGCCAAAAAAGTGCGTAGGCAACCCTATGGCTGTGTGGCAAGGTCGCACAGATCACATGTGATTTTGTAGGTGATATTAGTGTAAAATCACATGTGATCCGGTCATTCTCTTATTTTATTAAATAGGTATCATTCTCGTATGAACTCGATATATGTGTGTGTGTGTATCCCACGTGGAGATGGGGTGCAGAGTCGACCTCTACATTGAGGAGTAGAGCGGCAAATTCATTGTTAGGCTGCAAGAGTAGTATTTCTGCTAGTGTACCTTATAACTAAGGTCTACAATTCCCGGCCCCGGTCCAATCCTGTAAAGTGGTGCATCTTTATCACCCTGCCAATCATCATCAGCCACCACCCCACCTATGGACCTAATAATTTCCTCACCATCAGCTCCTGATATCGGCAATGAAGGTATCAGTGGAACATCTCCTCCTTTCTCCACTTCATCCACGGATAATCTCTCACAACCCTCAATAGTACTAGGCCACCCTGGTGTTGTAGGGTCACCTGCCCCATTGAACACCGTTCCCACCTGCACCCCACTTGGCGGCATCCACTTGTCATCCGGAAACCACTTTGTATTGCCCCCGCCCCCACCGTAGTCTTTCCTATCCGTATAAATTAGCACCCCTATTGCACCGGCATCATACGCATTCTCAATGATGTCCCCTCTATATATCTTCCCGTATCTGGCCAATACAATGGCATCCGAAACATTGATCCCCATCTCTTTAAGCATTGCATAGTCTTCTACACGCCCGTAATTCACGTACGCCACAAGCCCTTTCACAGTTCCTGACTTGGCGTATGCATGGAAAGTGGGTTCCACTTGGTCTGCCACGTCAGCATACGGGTCTCCTTTGTAGACCTCCTGCTGGAGATTGAAAGTGGTGGGTGATTCTGGGAACGGGCGGATTAGCGTCAGGGAACGGGAATCAGGGTAAGTGAGTAAGACGGCGTATTCTGATAGGTGTGATTTGATGTTGTTGGAGGAGAGAGTTGATAAGACGTAGGAAGCCGCCTCCGCGTTGGCCGGAGATCCGGCAAGGTGAGGGCGGCGGGTAAGGGTGAAGAGGTGGTGTGATATTGATGCATTATCTGATAGTGATGGAGATATGAACTGTGAATGGTAGTAGGATTTTGGTGGGGTTGAAATGAAGAAGAAAGATAGAGTGGTGGCTATGGCTATGGTGGTGGTTATGATCTTGCCAACCATCATGGTGGTGGTGGTGATGATGATGGTGGTGGTGGTTGTGGTGGTGGGATTCTGTTTCTGGATTCTTTAGAGTGTGTTATTTCATTTGTTTAGATGGATTATGTGAGCCTAGGAACCAAAGTCATTTTCCAGGATTTCTTTAGGTTTTTGCTATTTGTATGATGGCCACATTTTATTTCATTTTTTGTTTTTGGTGTTATTGGCATTGAAAAGAGTGATTGATGAAGAGATGTGGCATAATAAAAGGTTATATGTCATCATCATCATTTTTTTTTTATCATTATAATTTGATAAAAAGCCCAATCCAAGGTGCCTTTCTTTGTCTATACACTGCTTTCTTGCTTTTTGCCAAAGTGTACACGTGGCCCATTATTAGTGTTTTGTTTTTTGTGTCGGTCTGAGTATTTTCATGAAAAGAGTCTTTCTATCTTAAATAAAAAGTCTGCATTTTATGCCCCTCCTACCTCCAGGATTAACTTATTTTTTTGTTTGGTTAGTGGCTGTTTGACAATTGGTTGATTGGTTTGATGCTGAATGATTAAGTGGTTAGAATGATTAAGAGGTTAGAATGATATAGTGCAAAATGAAATATAAATTGTTTGATTATTGTGTACAATGAAATTATGGCACTTAATGGTTAAGGGAGATGCATGATATAAAATCATTCAGAGGGTTTTAGAACCATTAAGAAGCAGACTTTTATTTTGCCAAACAAGATTCATCTCTTAACGATTCAAATGTTGCATCTTAATGAAACTATTAAAAGGTAAACAAACAACCCCTTAGTTCTGTTTCCTGAATCTGATTTAGGTGCATTTAGTACGTGGGGCGAGATATAATAGGATATAACAAAAACTTCTTGTTTCACATTTGATGTCAAGGACACAGGTTGCGAGGCTGGATTTATGTTTACTTGGTAGGGGGCACTTGCCCCCAACAAAAAGTTCAATGCAAGTGTTGGAAATTTTGTTTTAAGGGTAAAACTCTTATGATGTCCTCCTAACTCTTAAGGTCTTAATCCAACAGAAGTTATTTTATTTCATTAATTTCGTTTGTTGTAAATTTAATGATATTGATTTAATAAACCATTATTTTTCTTTCTTTATTCCCACTTACTTTTTGCATTTTGCTATTTTTTATATATTTAAATTTATTTTATTTGTTGTTATTTGATTTTAGGGTTCTTGAATTTGTTATTTAATTTGGATTTATTATTTTTTTATCTACAATTTGCTACTCGTTTGTCTTATATACGGTAAATGCGACAAATAAACTTACACACCCTCCTCACCATTGGTGAGGTTTGAACCTCTGACCTCCTAGGAGGCCAAAATCTACGATACCGCTAGGCCAAAGGCCCTTTGGTAACCTAAACGGTCAAACATTTGTCTTTTCCCGCACCCTACCCTTTCATTTCCGCTTAGAATCAGGGTCAAATCAACAGCACAATGGCTCCGCAGACAGCAACTCTCGCTTTCTAACAGTAAACCAAACTGGATTACAACATTGCACATGATAATAACCTAAAACGGTCTTTGATTTGGAGGAGCTATCAGTTTTGAATTTTTTTTGACACCTCTAAGTGTGCTCCCATTGATAAAATTTTATGGATCCGCTACTGACTATATGATTGAATGGGACAAAAAATGCAACCAAAATAGGTAGAATGAGAATCTGAGAGATAAAATAAGGTTGATAAATTACTAAATTACCCATGTTATATTAAAACCTTATAACCTCACTGCCTTCCTTTCATGTCCATACCCATCTGCATCCATCCTTGTCTAAGAAAAGTCTTTTTTGTCCCATCCAGTCCCTAAATCTAGATGTCGACGTCACTTTTTTTAGTATCATCAAGTATCTGTTAAGAAGATTGAAATGATATAACATTACTCGAGCACGTTATATCAATTTAAACAATTTGTGTTCAAAATGTGGCGGTCGGATCGGGTCGGTCTTGTCGAGAATTTGGGCTGGATCATTCCCTGGCCCAGGTATTTTCTGGTTCATGTCTCTATTCTTGTTGGGGACCCATGTTCCAGTTACTTGACAAAATCTTATCCATACACTCATTGGTCAAAATTTCATTAAAATAAACGAACTTTGTCTGCGGACTTTTTATCAAACGTTTATCGGGTAAGTGTTTACTGATAGAGTCATCACTCACTTATTTTACTGGGTAAGATTTATGGTCAACAGGATGGCATAGTAGACAATAGTTTTACCCAGTAAGCACTAACCAGGTAAGATTCACCACCGTTACTTACCAGGTAAGAACGTTCAGTCTTGTTATTAGGCAAGGTAAATCACCTGATAAACGCTTACCCGGTTAACATTTGGTAAACGACCCCTTAATAACTACTTAATATGACGATGCCTTTATTTATTTATTTATTAATATGGATATCCAACAAAATCAATTGACGTCATGTATGCTAAAAATTCATTTATCAGGTAAATAAGCTAAAATTCAACTGATGTGATCATGTTTTTATTATTATTTCTTTGGATGCGTTGACTTTTTAATTTAATTTCATTTTGCTTCAACTACTTTCAACTGTTTTTATCTTCACTTTCAGTTATTTTCATGGGCTGTTACATATATTTAATCACTTTCACATGTATGAATTTGTTAATATTCGGATTATGATGATAACAATAGACAAATGAAATTAGTTGAAGATAGATGGTGTATAAATGTACGTGAAGCTCACCATAACTCTTATTTTCACAAAAAAACTAAGGGGTGTGTGTGTGTGTGTATATATATATATATATATATATATATATATAGGGTTGGGTTCACGTGAGACCAAGGGTTTTTCATGAGACCCGT
>NC_037544.1:36869243-36884243 GCF_001531365.2 Cynara cardunculus var. scolymus | reverse complement strand
AATGAGAGTTCCAAAAATATTGTATATATCGTGTTTTGATGAGAACTCTCTATTCCGTGAAAACATGAGAACCCCTTCGTGACCCTGTTCACTTTTGATCCAACAACAATCAACGCACGTGTTTTTGTATAGAAGGGCGATCTCTTCTATTCAATTTTTCCTATGTGGGCACGATCTAGTATGTTAAAATTATATTAAGGTTCAATATTTTCCATGTTAAGTTATGCTAAAAATTTCATGTCATTTTTCCTATGTGGACACGATCTAGTATGGATTAATTTGTAAATTAAGATTAAACAAATATTATATATATATATATATATATATATATATATATATATATATATATATATATAGTCATCAATGAATATACACACTACAAAATTTGTTAACGTATAATATTCCATCAATGTGTATACTCATCAATAAATAAACACCATGAACTTTGTGTGTATTGTATTATGCACGTGGGTGTATTCATCAACGAGTATACATATATGTGGTTGTTTTGAAGATCACGATCTGAATCTAGGGTTTTACACATGAAAACACGAGGACTAGGGTTTTATATACATAAACATATATGATATACAGTTTTACACAAACAAAAGAAGAGGGTTTTACGCTGGATGGTTGATTACGAAGAAAAAAGGCTCAAGATTTCACACACAAACACATACTGGATGGTGGGTATGAATAGAAGAAGAATAACTCTGAAGTTTTACACACGTAAACACACATTCATAATTACACAAAAGAAGAGGGCGACAGGGGTCACAAACTAGTGGTTACGCAAAGGAAGAAGAAGAAAATGAGAGAAAGAACGGTTACATCCTTACTTATTTTATTTTATTTTTTATTTAAAAAGATCATTTCATTAGACTCGCAAGATCATATTATTCAACCACTTGATATTGGTTCTCCTCACTACAACAAAATCGGGTTTATAAGACACTCTCAAATTCTAAGTGTGTTAATAGACAGACCTCTTTATAGGACATAGCTTATAGGACCAAAAAAAATAAAATGTCCTATGTAAAGGTATTGTAATAAGTTTATATGACGTTTTTTGACGTCGTAATAAGTTTTTTAGAACTTTTATAATATAAAACATCCTACTATCAACTTTATAGGACACTATTTGAAAAACTGTCATATAAAAACAAATGTCCTATAAAAAATTGAGTTTATAGAACACTTTCTCAAAAGTGTCCTATAAAATTGCTAATGTGAAACTTTGTATTAAAAATGTCCTAAAAAACTTGTTAAGACGTCCAAAAGCGTCATATAAACTTATTACAACACCTTTAGATATGACACTTTATATTTTGGTCATATAATTTAAGTCCTATAAAATGATCTATTGGGACGCTTAAAGATCTGGGGTGTCCTGTAAACCTAATTTTGTTGTAGTGCATGTTCTCAAGAATATTTACATTTTTTATCTGAATCTGACCTATATCTGTATCCGTATATATCTGGAATCCTTCAACCACAATAATACATATATATATATATGTATATATATATATATATACATATACATATATATATATACATATACATATATATATATACATATATATATATATATATATATATATATATATACACNATATATATATATATATATATATATATATATACACACATTTGTAAGTGTAATGTGCAAGAAATAGGTAGGGTGGGTGTCAATTATATATACATATTGTGTATGTATATAATTGTGGTTATTAATTTAGGGTTTTATTAGGGACAAGAATGATGGGTTGGTTTAAGGAATGTGCAAAGGCTATGGGTGTGATGATGGTGTTGTTGGAGGGTTGTGGATACTCTTTGAATGGCACATCTATTTTCTAACCCTATAAATTATCATCCATGCTTCATATTTTCAAAACACCATATATATAAAAATATAATTTTTAATGTAAAATGACCAAACTACCCCTCTTAATCACAAGAATGTGTTAATGACTCCAAATGGTTTGGGATCTTTATATTTATGTCTTAATTTTTAGCTTAATTGATTATGATGTTTTAAGATATGTATTTTAGCCTATTTTTTCGGTTTTCGATTATGGGTTTTGAAGAATGTTAAAGGAATGAGTCTAATTTAAGTGAATTTTATATTTTTACTGTTGTTTTTAGATATTTTTGTTGTTTTAATTTGTAAGACTTTTAATAAAAAATAGATGCCAACTTTTATATTTTGTTTTATTTATTACTCTTTTCACTGATAAATAGTCTTAGGGGCCGTTTACCAAACACTTACCCGGTAAGCACTTACTGGGAAAATTCAATACTATTATTTACTTACTGGGTAAGATCTTAGTTAACAAAAACGGCTTTTTATGCAACAATTTACCTGGTAAAAGCTTACCGTGGTAAGAGTCATTGGCCTCACTTACCGGGTAAGACTCTTGGTCCTTGCCTCGTTCTTACCGGGTAAGATTTTTTGTCTTTATCATATTTATCTTGTAAAATAATATAACTTGGTAAACATTTACCCTAATAAATATTTGATAAACGACCCCTTAGTAGAATGGGTATGACATAAAGAAACAAAAGAATTAAATGTTTTGCACCTTCTATTTGCAATGGCTGTTTTTCATTCCTTTTATGAATATATATTTTAATAATAGTGAGTAATTTGAGTTTCTATGCTTTATGAACCCTTATATGTCAAAACTATTCCTTATAGTACAAGTATTGTAAAAGTATGCTTATATTTTTAGTTTTCCAAATCTACCCTAAACCCGCTTTGTACAACCCTATGGGTTTCCCTCTCACTAGAAACCCTCAAACCGCTAGCGGAACCCCTCTTTCACTCGAAACCACTAAACATCTTCGGTCCAATATGTGTTTAACGCATTGGTGACAACTTTAACCTTTTGTTAATTGCAATTGCAATCCATAGGATTTCATTTTACCGTGTTTAAAAAGTGTGTTGAATACATGCACTCATATATATATATATATATATATATATATATATATATATATATATGAGTCTAATAAAATGAGAATTCATTAGTTTGTGGTAACTGTAAGATTTAATATGAGCCAATCATTTTAAATAAATAATGTTATTTACTAATGAATTAAATTCTAAACAAACCATAGGGTGTTAGAAGCTGTATCTTTCAGATCTGACGAGGATCTTAACGGAGTACTTAGAAACCAAAATAGGTTTCCTCTATTGATGATCCACACTTATGCTTCTTGCCTCCACCGAGTCTGTATGTGTTTAACAGAAAAGAAGATGTTTATTTTCTGTTTTTATCTGATAGCTAAAATCTAGAAGATTGAATCACTAATGATCTTTAGCTTATCACCTTATTTATATGTGTTGAAGTTATAGATCGACTATAACTCAAATAAGGTTATGTAATTATCTGTAATATTTATATAATTATCTTAAACTTTGATATAATTATATACATTTACAGATAACATGTTGTCGTTATCATAATTACATTTCAACACATATTTTTATAATTATCCTCCAAAAATAATTATTTTAACAATCATCATGATTTAATTCAGGTTTCTGAAATAGAGGCAAACGTATTCTTTGTATTCGAGCCTATATGTTTACATACTCGTTGACATTATTTTTGTGTGACATGTGTCATGGGCATATAAGAACTTACAAGATGACTATGGATTATGCAGGGACGAACCTACTTTGGTGGTTACGGTGGCACGTGCCACAGTATTATTCCTCCGTCGAAAGGTAACAAAATTTAGGTTCGTGAAAGGTACAACCGTATTAATTTGTCGTGTGCCACAAGTGTATTTTGAAACTACAATGAGAACAAGTTTTATTTAGTAGAGTTGATTTGCAAGACTCTTATTCCACCCCAGACCCAAGTTCAAATTGTGGTAGTATCATTTTCTTAATCAAATGGTGTCACCGATTAAAAAAATTTATGTATATTTATTTCTTATAGTTAAACGGTGTCACCGTTTGAACTTTTTTCCCTATAGGTTTTTCTTATAGTCAAATGGTGTCATTGTTTGAAAAAAAAAATTGGGTTCATTCTCGGGGTTATGGAAGTAAGGATTAATTGAGGAAAAAAAAAAGTGTTTCATGACAAATGTGTAAGAAGTGAAGAAAAGATTATATATTTGTATTAAAATATAAGCATATATTTCCAATAGTAGAACTTCAAAGCATATGGATGCAGTAAGCATAAAAACTCAAATTCTCTATAAAAATAATATAAAATATATTTTAAAATATTTTATCCACTCATGATAAATAAAGAATCTTTTAAGAGCCTACATGAATTTCACTTATGCATAAGTCATGGAGGCTATACCTCTATATAATCATCACCCTTATCTTAAACAATAAAATATGTATCTGATTTATATCAGATGTTTGGTTAAATGTATTAAATAGTAATCAATGAGAATGTGTTGGTCCCTTAAGGGTCTACAAGAATAGAAACAGTTTGTAGAGGGGGGGGATGAATACAAACACAATATTTTCAAATTTAAAATATATATTGATAGAGAAGATCAATACAGATTTTACAAGACTGTTTGCGAAAAGATAAGGTAAAGAAAACCTATCTAAACAATCTTTGGTTACACACAGATCTTTAGCAATTACAAGAAAAGAGATTGTTAAAAAGAAGATCTTTTACTTAAGCTAGAAGATGCTTGAAGTAAGAAGAGGATTGCAGAGAGATGCGCGCGCTCTATAGAGAGAAGAAACACTTCTATTTATACCCATTGCATTAAATGTTCATTTAATGCAATAGGTAGGTTTAGAGTGTGTGGCAAGTCTTAAGAGGAAGGTTTGTCCTTTCCTACAGTGAATAGTACAAAAGCACTATTCATGAGCAGACATCATTGCCTAAAGTTGGTGGACAAAGAGTCGACTAATCGGCTCCGTACCGTACTAACTTTTGCAAGGGTATGGGTTTGTCCTTTGTGTGCAAAAGGACAAGACAACAACAATCGTGCTAAGCAAGCTTCTTTTGATCGCTGAATGTTGGGATGACCTGGAGGTCTCATCATCATTCGCTGAAGCTAGAGCAGTCTTCACACATATGTAGACAAGTTTGTAATCACTGAATACCGCTTCAGATCACGTACTCGCCAGTCTCTAATTTTCAGTTTCAGTCTTCGACGTTCGCTGAAGGATCTTTGGTGTGAGTGTTGTCTTCTTGAAGTATTGTTTGTTTCTGATGAATTTACAATGCAAGTTCTTCAGCGATCACTGAACATACTCAGTGATGATCGCTGGAACTGAAAATACAGAGACACAAATACAACGTGAAAGGAAAAAAAGGATTATCATCAAATCACTGAGAGAGAGGATCAACAGAATGAAAATACACAATTAATTCAAAGTATATCATTTTATTTTTCAATATAAATATAAAAACTAATAATATTTGTAACGAAACAGCAGATATCAGCTTTATCCCATCAAGGTCATATCCAACATTTCCAACTCATACTTTACAAATTGTTATATATAATGTGAAAACTTGCGTATTTGATACAGAAAATGGCAATCAGTTAATGCCAACTGTTATTAGATATAGAGATCTGTTTTGAATCAATATGCATCGAATTGATTACGATTTTAAAATAATCAAATATTAAATAAGATTATGAATTATTAAAAATCCAACATAGATGTGAATTTTATTAATAATTTATCAAAAAAAAAATAAAAAAAATAAGCAACCCATAACCTAATTGTAATGAATGTGCTACATTTATAGTGAACTCATACCCCTACTTAATACAACCTACATGAGCATGACTATGGTTATCATCAAATTTATCATTTTTTTTATTTAATATTTTTTTATTTAATTTCTAATTTAACAATTGAAATTTGTTGCTAAAATAATATTTATTAGAATAATATAAACCAAGTTGGTTATGATGTTTATGATCACATTTAAATATAAAGAAAGACAACCAATATTAAATAAATAAATGTTTTTAAAATAATTTAAAAAAGAAAAATATAATTTTCAAAAGTTAATTGTCAAATTTGAAATTAAAATAAAATTTATTGTCATTTTTTTTATTGGAATTCTTTTTTAGTTTAAACATTAATGTGTATAGTTGTATGAATTTAATTATATTTTTTTAATTATACTAAAATTTTAAAACCAATTAATTACTTTTAAATTCAAAAATCTATGTCAATATTGTTTTAAACTTCTTTACACTACTAAATGAAGGGCTTTTGCCTACGGGTTTTTTTCTCGAAAACCTGTTATTAAAGGGTAATTCGTCACAAAAACCGTTATAAAATTGGTGGGTAAATTGTTGGTAATTTAAATCAGTGAAAAATTATCTAGGGATTCACTTGGTGATCGATTGGTATTTTCTCGAAAAATATTAGGTTTTACTGAACCATTGGTATTTTCTAGGTGATCTATCGGTAATCACCAACGGAAATTTCTCAAGATGGTTTTTATGAGTAAAGGTCATTTATTTTGTAGTGTTAACATATTATTTAAAATAATTATTAAATATTATCAACTCATGCAAATAAAATACAAATTAATTATTGAAATTTTTAACACTAAAAGTCCTTCATATACAATATTGAATTTTGACAAAAATGAAATAATAACTTTGTTTTGATCAATTAATAAAAAAGAAATTAATTTAATATTAATTAAATAATCAAATTGAGAGCATCCATTATTGCTTCAATTTTTTTCCATGTGAGATTATTTTCTACATGTGATATCAATTCAACCAATAAGAAGTGAGCAAACATCCACATGGGTAGGAAGCAAGGGTTGTCACCCAACCATAGACATTAATTTTTTGGGTAATTATATTATATTATATTATATATATATATATATACACACACTTGGGATCTTGGGATCATGTGAGATCAACTTGTTTTCGTGAGACTCGTAAGATCATTTTTTTATACTTGAAACTTCACAGCAAAACGTTGTGAAAGTAACTTTCATAGTGTTTTTGCTGTGAATGTTTGGTTTTTTTTACTTTCACAGCGTTTTGCTGTGAAGTTTTAAGTGTAAAAAAATGGTCTCACGAGAACCCAACCCTATGTATGTATGTATGTATGTATGTATGTATGTATGTATGTATGTATGCATGTATGTATGTATGTATGGATGTATGCATGCATGCATGTATGTATGTATGTATACGGAGGTTTAAATAAGAAGTTAGGTTATATACTTGATAAAGAAGAGAACGTTCATATAAGAATCAATATATAAAACCATTTGAAAATTCATATATGAACCTATATGAATATAATATGTAATGTTGGTTCACAAATGCAACTTGAAATAGATTTTTCCGATTTTTTTTCAAATGATTCACATATGAACATTCTATTAACCTTTTTTTTCTCTTACTTTCTCATGATATTTAGATTTTTTATTTGAATATGCCCTTTTACGTATACGTGCGTGTTTGTATGTATATGTGTATGCATGTATGTATGTACTTATGTATGCATGTATGTATCCAAATCCTTTCAACATTAAAGCCAAATTCCTCATCTATATCTTCTTTTTAGTCATATTTAAAATGTGACAAATAGACTTGATCAACATTAGTAGAAGGGGCCAAAAGAATTTTATACTTAAAACCTTAATAAACTGAATATGCTTCACTCTATCGGGAAAAAAAAACCCAGGGGCCAAGACCCCTATGGCCATCCACCCCTGGTGACAGATTAAATGCACAGATATATTTCTCTGATATTTGTAAAATATAAAAAAAGTTTTATAAGGAAGAAAATTGATTTATAAAAACGGAAAAAGAAAGTCGTCAAGATTCTTACAAATCCATGTATAGAACAGTTAGAAAAGCATAAGCATGTCAAAAATATCATGTAAATGCAATGAATTAGGTTCGAAATTCGATGTGTTGGATGGGATAGGGGTCCCAAAATGAGGTTCTACCCCCGCTTGCTACTATTTTTCTTTGTCTTTTCCTTTTATTTTATGCAAAAAGAATGTGACTTAATTTGTAGTTATGTGCACAAATAGCAAGATATATAAATGGTGAAGTTTGTTTTTCACTGTTTAGGTTTGAAATGCACACAACTGCGTACCAGAGGTTGTCAGCCTCGATAACAACATCGGGACTGTAGGAAACTGTTGACGTACCAGCAATCAATGCACAAAGTACAGGCATAATGCGTGAAAAAGAAACTTAAACCCGAAAGAAAAAGAATGGCACTTGAAAACCAGACAAGTAGCTATTTTATTTCCCATCCCTATCTACTATTTCAGTTTCTATGACAGACTGTTTATGGATGGAATGGACCCCTTTAACCCCATGGCCACCCTTCATTTTGCAACATATTTTTTCTATCCTTATCATGAGGAGGGAAATGAAACACCAAGATAACTTGTTTACCTTAACTTGTCATGTCCTTTTTTGTCATTTTACCATCCTTATCCACACATATATTACCCTGCATATCTGTTCAATCTTTATCTTCCCATGTCCTTTTTCGTCATTTTACATTTCTTACTCTACATCCCCTTCTGTCAGTTTACGATTCTCACTTGTAAGTGCCCTTTTGTCAATTACCTTATTTTAACAAAGTTTTATCTTGCGTTTACGTTTAACCTACAACCTGTCATGTCCTTTTTGGTAATATTACTTCTTTATGTCTTTTTTCGTCAATTTACCATTCCCACTAGCCAATCTCAGTATACCACTTATTTTCAGTAGAACTACTCAATATCTTTTGCATACAATAACATTTCTACTGTCATGTCCTTTTTTGTTATTTTACCTGCTGTAATAAACGACTTCATGTCTTAACAAAAATACCCCTTTACCATAAAAGGGTACACAAGAAAACATGCAATTCCGTCTATTTATGTCATAATCAACACCATCTGATAAAACGCTACTGAACTTCTCATTGACGGGAAACAATTCAAAATTAGTTACACGTCATTTACGATTACTAGAATAAACAAACGTGGAAAATCATAACTAAATTGGCTCGATACTCATCTTATCTTTCAGAAAACGACCCTTCTTGATGTTTTTCAGGAATAAGATGTGAGATTACAACTCATGTAATCATAATTGATTATGTTACGATACATATATCAATGCAAAAATAACAACCAACATATCTGTACACACACATTTGAAAACAAGTTCAAAACCGACACGATATGCAGGATAATAAATGCACTGAATTTTCAAGTTCCGTTATTGGACAAATGTTGCCGAAGATCGCAAGCAAGGGTAAAACGGGAAACCGAATCAATTTAAAAAAAATACCATTTATACAAGGAAAATCAAAATTAATTCTTTTTAATTAATTTATGTAAAATCCCACCCAAAAAAATCAGTAATAATACACATTCAAACTCAATGAAACTCCTTCAAAAATTTTAAAAAATAATTATTATCATATAATAATAATAATTATAAATTTCAAAATGGGGTCCTCTATATTTTTGTTAACTTTGACTTTTTCTTTTGGTCAAACGTGTTATCATGATGACGTCATCATTATGCAAATCAACGGTTGTTTTTCAATGTCCCGATCAGGAGAAGCTAAGGATGCATCTCCACCTGCACCTCCGTTGCATGTTAACATCTCTGCTTTCTTTGCTTGATTTTCCCAATCTGTGGTCCCCACCACATATAACATCAGCCCAGCACAACAAACCTGGGCTGAAAGTAACCCGACCCAAAGCCCAATAAACCCGACTCTGAGTCCAAACCCGAGGCCCACTGCTATGGGCATTCCGACCAAATAGAATGCCCCAAGATTCACATTGGCTGCGGTGGTTGGTCGGGCTGTACCACGCACAACCCCGCAGCCAACTGTCTGTGGACAGTTTCCCAATTCACACAGCCCAATAATAGGTAGGGCCATTGATGTTAATCGTAATATATTTGAATCATTCGTAAACATTCGACCCCAGTTTTGTCTCATTGACGTTGCAAATAGCATCGCAGATAAACCCATCAAACCCGCAAAAAACACAGACACCATCGCAGACACCCGTGCCTTATCAGGGCGGTTCGCTCCGAGCTCATTCCCAACCCGGGTCGAAACCGCGAAGCTAAGTGACGACGGGAACACATACAGTAAAGCAGTTGTTTGAATCAAAACCCCCATCGACGCAACCGTCGCCTTCGGATCCACAAGAAGCCCACAAAGAACGATCATGATCTCGTACCACCACCACTCGAGACAAACCGAGACACAACTCGGTGCGGCCAACCGAACCAACGGGCCCCACCCGGTTAAACACTTGCGGGTCGGGTTGTTCCATGTAGGCAAGTACAACCCGGTCCACCAAACGTAAAAAACAAGCGCCACCAACACAACAAAATTTGAGACTGAAGAAGCAGCAGCGACACCCACCACGCCGGAGTTCAGCCGGAAAACCAGCAAATAAGTCATCGGAAATTGCAGAAGAGTACCAATGAGAGAAGCTAGGGTTAAAGGGAGAGTGATGCCTTGTGCGCGAAGGTAAATGCGGGTCGGGTGGATAAACGAATTGGATACCAAATCGGGTAAGGTGAAGATGAGATACGTGCGAGCCAAGCGTGCGATGTCGTGGTCTTGATGTAAATAAATCAAAATCCGTGACGTATTTAGCCACAAAAATGCAATCGGAATCGAAACCAGAAGAAGGAAAATAACAGTCCGATGTAACGTAATCGATAACAGCTTCGGCCGGCGGGCACCAAAGGCCTGAGAACAAAGCGGCTCCATGCCGAGAGCCAAGCCGGATAAAACAGAGTAGCCAGTAATGTTAGCGAAGGCGATGGCTAAGGAGCCGGCGGCGAGCTCAGTGTCGCCGAGCCGGCCAAGGAACAACATAGATATGATGGAACGCGTGTAGAGGATCAGAGCCGTTAAAGCAATCGGAGAAGAAAGCTTAAAGAGAGCTTTGGTTTCATGGATGATTTCAGAAGGGGAAGGGATTAAGAGGATGTTATTAGGGTGGTATTGAGGGTTTTTAGAGTGGGTTTTGGGGATGGATAATGAGAAGAGATCTAGATAGAAATGGGGGTGTGGCGGTGGTGGTGGTGGGAGGAGGTGATCGGAGACGGCGGTGGGTGGTGGTGGTGGTGGTGGATTGGTGGTGGGATTACACATAGTGAAAGTGTGAAAATGTGTGTGAAGGAGATACTCTCGTAAAGAGCAGTCTCAATATGTGTGTGTGTGTGTGTGTGTGTGTGTTGGCGAAGGTGTGTTTTATCTCGTTTTTGGTCTCAAAGAGAAGGGACATGTATTAATAGAAGGAGGTGAAGAGGCTAACCAACTTTTTTTATTTTTTTATTTTAAAATTATTGTTATTTTCTATTTTTCTTGATATATTGGGCATGGTTATTTATCGACATCTTTGTAACTTATTGTGAAATGTATATATAATATTTTTACACTTTTAAATTTTACAGTAAAATATTATGAATGTAACTTTCACGCTGTTTTTTAAGTGAAGGTTCGTCTTTTTTTTTTTTTTACTTTTACAATATTTTGTTGTGAAGTTTAAGTGTAAAAATATTGTCTCATGTGTCTCACGAAAACAGATTGGTCTTACGTGAACTCAACCCTATGTATATATGCAGAGGAGAGTTGATATATATATATATATATATATATGTGTGTGTGTGTGTGTGTGTGTGTGTGTGTATATGGTTGGGTTCACGTGAGACCAAGGGTTTTTCGTGAGACCCATAAGACCAATTTATGTTCATTGATCAACTTTATAAGCTAATGATCTAATGGTCTAAAGTTGCACGGTGGCAATTTTGTGATTATTGAGAAGTCTCGTAGCAATTTTGTGATTATGAATGTTCAGATTGTAGATCTAATCGAAGGGTTGAGAATTGGTCTTACGAATCTCATGAAAAACTCTTGGTCTCACATGATCCCAAGTCTATATAATATGTATGTATGTATGTATGTAGAGGAGAGTTGATATAAATGTTAGAAGTTATATGGATTTTGGATTATAGTACAAGGCAAAAGATCGTGTGAGATAGTAGTTATGGTGAGAAGCGTAAGAAGAGATTTGAGCTCTTGATCACTTTTTATCTCATGCTCACTCATAAATTGTGTTTTAGAAGAAAATTGATCAAGTGCACCTCATTAGTGTTGACATTTAATTATGATTGATCCAAGGGTGGAATCTCTTCTTACGCATCTCAAAATAACTTCTCTTCTTATCGGAACCCAACCCTAATGAACAATTTATATATATGGAAGGTGATTATGGTTTATTTATTATGATCGAGATATTTATGAATGATGATGAAGTTTATTCGTTATGGTTTTCGTTTTATTTGGAAACAATTAAGATATATATTATAAAATTGGGGTAGATGGATGGTTAAGATTGGTTTGTAACATTTATGTTATGAGATACAGAACATTGGTTTCATAAGTGAATGTCTATTTTTCTATTTTACCATTAATTATGAGATACAGAAAATTTATCTGTTATTTGCTAAGGGTATAATTGTTATTTAGCTGATTAAAAAGTTTAATAATTATGTAATTTTAAATTTATGTCTTTTTAATTCTGAACATTTATTTTGAAACAAATAAAGTAATCAAAATATTTTTCTCTTTCTTTTTCCATTTATTTTATCGATCGATTTGAAGTAATTACGTGGAGGTAACAAAACAGATTTTGAAATAAAATCTCCAAATTTATAAAAATTTGCATTCGTTCGCTACTTTCTCGGTTTTAAAGGAAGTTTTGATGAAGACGTTAGACCCCCAAAAAAGAAAAATCAACCCAAGGGTGGTGTCTGATTGGTTTGAACTTAACTCGAAAGGTCAAAGGTGCCAGGAGGTCTCAGGTTCAAATCCAAGGAGAAATAAAAAACTCTTTGTGGTCATGGAGGTTCAAATGCCGTGACTCCGGACTATCTGCAAAGCAGGTGGTCGCCTTGAGATTAGTCGGCTTGCATAGCGGGTTGGATATCTAGGTTGATAAAAAAAATCTGTAAAATCTTGTTTTTTCTACATTTTGAAAAAGTTGTTAGAAATGTTCGTATAACATCAAAATTACGGACCAAAATAAATACTACTGTTTTAAGTTGATTTAATATTGTTTTGAGCTACGAAACACTACAATATGTATCAATAAACTAAAACTTTAACTGATTAATAAAGAACGAGATTAATACAGAGGTTAAACGAGCATCCCACATCCAAAAGGTACCCCTTGTAGCTTACGAACCCATCATTTCCCCCGAATACAATATTTACGCAAAAAGGTAGTGAACTCTTTGATGGCAATTGGAATGATATTAACTTCTATTTATTCATTATTTATGTCACGTCAGATGTTCTATGGATACAAGTTATTTAATACTTTAAATTCTTTTGTTTTTTAAGGTCTGATTGGCAATTGCTGAATGGTTTGGTGCAGAATGATTAAGTGGTCAGAATGATTAAGATGCTCTCATGATATAGTGCAAAATAAAATATAATTGTTTAGTAATTGTGTACAATGAAATTAGGGCTCTTAATTGTTAAGGGATCTTAATTGTTAAGGGAGATCCAGGATACAAAATCATTCAGAGGGTTTTAGAACCATTAAGAGGCAGAATTTTTTTTTGTCAAACAAGATTCACCTCTTAACAATTCAGATATTGTCTCTTAATAGAACTATTAAGAGGTAAACAAACAACCTATATTCTGAATCGCACGGAGTTATTTGATTGATAATAATTATTAATTTATTATAACAAAAAGGATTACGTGAAAATTCAAGTATAATTTAATACAACTTAAGAAATTGTATTATAATTATTTTGAAACACCCCAAAAAATATTCATTTTTTTCCACAATTTATTTTGATCCACAAGTTTTTTTTTAAAACTATAATATTTATATATGACAAATAAAACAAATAAACTCACATACTCTCCCTACATTTATAAGGTTTGAACCCCTGACCTCTTAAGAAGTCAAAAACTCACATATCGCTAAGTCAAAATCCTTTGGTACACAAACTTTTTTTTATTTCCATTAGTTTGGGTAATGGATAAATACTAGTTGAAACACATGGTGTGTTATATTGGGTTGGTCAATAAACATTTTCGGTATTTAATTTTTTAATTTTTCTATTTAATTGTTATATATATATATATATATATATAACTTAAAACTAAATTGTTTTTAATTATATGTTAAGTTAAATATTATAATTTTTACTGATCATAAAAATTGTAAAAGAAATCAGATCAATTTAAAAAAAACATTTATTACAGTTATAAGAAATCAGATCATATGGCATGAAAGTGTGGGAACAAGCCATACCCTACAGGCCTACACTGTAGCCTAACCTGATTATAGAGCCTTACACGACTACGATCTTTGAAGTCAACTTGGTTGGCGGATTTGATGGGTGGTGGGTAGACACGGGAATATCTCACCATGTCTGTTATGATTATGTTACGTTCAAGACATACTTTCCTGCTAAGTAGACAAGGAAGCTATGCGGGTATGCATCCTCCCATTTCCAACCTCGAACCCCATTTAAGCCCATGACCCCGCCCCAACTAATCATTGATGGTTTCCAGAGAAAGGAATCTCTAACGGGTTCAGGAGAAAAGAATCTTCGACAAGTTTGGGGACACAATGTATTTTTAAAATTAAACTTAAGATGAATCGCCACTACATTAATTATCAATATGGAACTCAAATATATGTGTCATCGCTTATATATATATATACTAGAAGCGTACTCGCGCAATGCAGCGAGATACATCTTGTTTTTAATATTTCATTTTATTCTTTATCTCAGTCGATGTTATAATATGACTTTATGTGATTTTGAGAAAGCGATGATGTTTTTATTTTTGAATAAAATATATGTTTGACGATATCATAATAATTTGACAAAAATATATCGATATTAGTATCAAATTAACTATTTGAAATTCTTCATTTTTTATGTAATTTTTTAATTCAAAATTTTTATTATAATTTAATTTAGATACAATAACGAAGT
>NC_037544.1:36861809-36868115 GCF_001531365.2 Cynara cardunculus var. scolymus | reverse complement strand
GTTTAATAATATAACATTTTATAAAGATAATAAATAAATATTCTGTTATAACTCAATGATTATCCTAATTATATTTTAGATTTTTTATATTTAAAATAATATGTTTATCCTGTATTTGATTGTGTTTATCTGCAGTTAGTTACACGGATTCAGTTATGGGATGAAATCGGATAGGGATGAATGAGTTTAAGAGTTTTAAGAGTTTTAGCCAAATGCATTATAATATAGTATAGATATATATATATATATATATATATATAATTTCATAAGATTAAACAATGAAATCGACGTATGAGAATGGTTTATACGGTTTGTACAAATGAAGATGATTTTCATTTGATCACTCATCTATATATATATAATAGACACACATGCACAAATATACATATATTTAACAAAATACAAAAAATTAATCGATGTCAAATTAGGGGCGGGTTGTGTCATTACAGACCCGCCCCTGCTTTAGGTATGAAGATAAACTCTTGCCCCCTCTCCGTTAGGGTCGGTTCCTTATAAGTATCCACCTCGACAGGTAAAATTATGAATCTCTGTTGCCAAGGATAAGAAAGTGTTGAAGTAATATGGTTTATGGCTTTCCACTTAAAAAAAGGTTGAGTTTACCCAAACTATTGGGGTGACATGTACACAATCACTAAGAATGGTACACAATCACTAAGAAGGGCATGTTGAATAAAGTATTTTCTTTTGTTTACGTCTGTTAGTAAATGATTTTAAAATCTGTATTGTTTGTAGTCAAATGAATATAACTAGAACTCTGCATAAATCTGTGGTTCGAAATAAGCGAACTTGACGGGGTTTTGACAAGAAATTGTTAACATTATTTTATCACATTTATTAATGATTTAAGTTGTTTGTGTAAGAAATTGAAAATCCATTCAATAAGAGAGTTAACAGATTGCAGTAATTGAGGAACTGGATATGATTCTAGAATGTTTGATGAATTTTATGATTTACATTACATTATGCACAAAATCGTTACACGTTATTTACTTGAAATGAAGGGAAAGTTGAAAGGAAAAAAAACAGGACACTAACTGAACTAGTTGTGGCTATTTTATTAAAGGGCAAATTGCATGAAAAATGTATTTTAACTTGATTTCTATTTTTAGTAACGCACTTTCAAAACTTTTTATTTTGGTACCTAAGATGTAAAGTTTTAAAATTTTAAGTACTCGGGTAAATGGTTGAAGCATTAATCGATTACCATGCTGATGTGGCGAGTAATGGGATGAAATTGGGTTGAATACTACACCACTCTTCACATCAGCATGATAACCATTAATGCTTCAACATGTTATTCGGGTACTTAAATGTTTAAAACTTTACATCTTAGGTACCAAAATGGAAGTTCTGAAAATGCGTTACTCAAAATATGAATCAAGTTAAGGTACGTTACTTTTTCATGCAATTTACCCTTTAAATCTGGGTATTGTAAAACAACGGTGGGTAAAACTCTTTTAACTGTTTATTACGTTTTAAATAGGGTTTCCAATTCTAAAAGTAAAGTTCCATTTTATACAGAAAAAACGAATCTGTGTTATTTAAAATTATGAAGTTGTTTAGTTTATCTTCGCATTTGTGATCTTAAGAGGGTTAAACTAGCTACTATAGCCTTTAAATGTGTTTTCATTGGTTATGCTATTAATAGCAAAGCATATAGATTTTATGATTTGTATTCACATGTGATCATTAAATCAAATGATACAGATTTCTTTGAAAACAGACATGATGACTCAGTAGAGCGAAAGTTTATAACACATCCAAAGGATTGGATTATTGCGTTTGGAATGATGACTCACTCATAATGGTAACCCTACCTAATGTTTGGAGATCTCGAGAACTAGGTTCAGTGGATAATAACAAGTTGTCAAGTGATATGAGTTGGATCACATTGCTTACTTAAGGAGAATCCCGAAGCTGTAAAAGGATGAGGTAATATAAACTCATAGGTGTCGTTTGTTTTTTTGAAGAAAAAACCATTTTATTTACCACTTATCTTTTATCAGATAAAATGTTAGGCTGATCAGACTGTTTATTTTTTTATGCCATAAAATCTCTTACCATTCTCTTATTGAACAAATTGCAAACTCATGTCTTATTAGCGTCTTAATGCAATTTTATTTTGTTAAAATCTCTTTGTAGTGTCGTTATTGTATATATATATATATATATATATATGTGTGTGTGTGTGTGTGTGTGTGGAGGTTCAAACGAGAACACTTTCATTTTACAAGAATGCGAGAACACCCTTATCACATGTGATAATACACGTGAAGGGACCATGTGATGTGCGGATGACGTAATCTACGACTTAGATCGCGCCAAAGGTTGTCTGCTTCTATGATTTAGCATCACATGTGATGGTCTTGATGGATTATAGTATCATATCAACAACACCCTTATCACATGTGATAATACATGTGAGGGGGCTTGGTGGTGTAAGGGCAATTTGGCCCGCAACCAAGATTGCATCGGAAATAGCCCGCATCTCTGATTTAGTATCAATGTGTATCATGTGTGATGGAATAATAGTATCACATGTGATTGTCTATTGTAAAAGAGTGTTTTCGTGTTCTCGTAAAATGAAGGTGCTCTCGTTTGAACTTTTTCCTATATCTATATATAGATCCCAATTATATATATATACTAGAAGGGTATCGAGTAATGCAGCGAGATACATCTTCATTTTTAATGTTTTGTTTTGTCTTTGTTGATATAACACGGTTTATGTGATTCTGAGAAAAATAATGCTTTTACTTTTAAATAAAAATAAATTTGAAGATATCATAAAATTTTGAAAAAATATATCGATATTAATATCAATTTAACTATTTAAAAGTTATCCTTTTTTTGTATAAATTCTTTAATTCAATTTTTTATGATAATATCGAAATAATTTATTTTTGACTTAACAATATAATTTTTATAAAAATAATAATTTTATTAGAACTCAATGATTATATTAATTATATTTATAACGATATGTTTATAATGTATTTGATTATACTTATCTGCAGTTAGTTATATGAATTCAAGAATGAAACTTTAATAAGTTATACTTACGCACAATTTACTTGTAATCTTAAATTTTAAGTAATATGCATTAATAAGCAGTACTTCATGTATAAAAAATGATTTTTAATAGCTTTAATCAAATGTTTAATAATATAGTATGTGTATATATATACACACATTATTATGAGGTCCAACTTTTTAATAAACTTTTGATGTTATGAAATTTATTTATTATGCCACTTAATTTTATTAATAAATTTCTAATTTATTAAAAATACACAATTAAGTTAAAAATAATATCTAAATTGTATATTAATAAATCAATAAGGATATTTGACTTTTTAAAGTTATTTATCATATTTTAACTTCTGTTTAATTATTTTTCATAGTAATTAGGAATAGACAGTTGAAATTCTTGGAAGTATGTCGGTAATATTTAAACATTTATTATTTAAAAATAAGTGTAATATTTACAAAAGATTTCTTAATAATTATCTTATATATTTATGACCAAAAATATATTTTATATTATAAGGTGTAAATAGACAGCTACAAACATTTAGTCATTTATTAATTTGAAAAACAAACAATTTTATTAATTCTGCTTTCAAATTTCAGCAACACATCTTATCATTCAACCATAAAATTACTTCAAAAATTTTAGCACATCTGACAAACTGAACAAAACCTTAATAGATCTATACTTTATAAAGAGTGAAGTACCTTGCAACAGAAGTACTCTTAATAGACTCGCCTACATAGATGTGGATGTGGGGCCGCTTCTGATGGGAATTTGGCAAGAACTTTTAAAGCGTTCAATAAACTGTGATGGACGTGCATGACCATAATCGTACAGGCATTTTATAGTACACTCTTGAATGGTTGTTATGTGGTATGATATTGATATCTATTTCTTGAATAAATTTAGCATTAAGTATGCATATATATATATATATATATATATATATATAGGGTTAGGTTCACGTGAGACCAATGGTTTTTCGTGAGACCCGTAAGACCAATTTGTGTTCATTGATCAACTTTATAAGCTAATAATCTAATGGTCTAAAGTTGTACGGTGGCAATTTTGTGATTATTGAGAAATCTTGTGGCATTTATGAATGTTCAGATTGTCAGATTGTAGATTTAATCCAAAAGTTGAGAATTGGTCTTATGAGTCTCACGAAAAACCCTTCGCTTCACATGATCCCAATTCTATATATATATATATATATATATATATATATATATTATGAATTAAATCTAATTCAAGAATTTACATTTATTATTCTTTGTTTAAATCTTTAAATTAAAAATAATATAAATAAAGAATATTTATTTGTAAGAAATAAGGAATAATTTGTTAATGGTGTGTGAATGTCAACTTTTATTATTCTTAATTTTATTTATATTCCTTAATGGCTTTTTTAGGTTTTTAATTTTTTTTAATTTTATATGCTTTAAATGCTTAATTTTCAGCTAAGCATAACTTTTTCAATATTTATATTTATATATTTATTTTAATTAAAATTATTAATTTTATAAGATTTTAATACAACACAAATATTACCAAAAAGGGTCAATTATTATGTATTTTTGCATTTATATTTCATAATTCAACTTATATTAGTCAAATTTATCCTATAATTTATGGATAAATTGTATGAAAAAATAATGTATTTTAACTTGATTCCTATTTTAACATACTTTAAAAACCTCCGTTTTGGCATCTAAGACGTAAAATTTAAAACATTTAAGTACCTGGGTAACCGGTTGATGTGGCGAGTGATATGGTATCCGACTCAGTATTATTTATTATTCAATCCAATTTCATCTCATTACTCATCACATCAGCATGGTAACCGGTTAATGCTTTAATGGGTTACCTAGGTACTTAAATGTTTAAAATTTTACATCTTAGTTACCAAAATAAAAGTTTTAAAAGTATGTTACCTAAAATAGAATTCAAGTTAAATTACGCTATTTTTGCATACAATTTGCCAATTTTTTATTGATAACATATCAAGTAAGTAATTTTATTTAAAAAAAAAAAAGTCAAATATAAGACAACTTAAGCACAGCTTAATCGTTTAAAAGCGTACTTAAAACGTGTAAAGCTATTTACGTTTTTTTATTAGGAAAAAAACTAGAATCAAGATTCTAATAAAATTTTATAATTATATTTAATAAATCTAAAAAGTGTTGGAATGTCAATTCAAACCGACCCACTTCATTTTCAAACTTAGTTCTAATCTGACCTGATTTTTCGATAAGTAAACTCAGATGATTTGTAATCTGACCTGATTTTTCGATAAGTTTACTCGATAATTACAAATCATCTGAGTTTACTCTCCAAATGTCATCAGTTTAAATCTTCTCAGGGTTATCAGAGAGTTCATCTAGCTGTTAATTTCATGGTTTCATTAATCAAGACGCGTATAAAATGACCCAAGTATCTGTTATTATGATATTTTCTTAGTATTTATATAAAAATTAGTTTCAAAAACCCAATAAAACAATTTGGCCTTTCCCATAAACTTGAGCCAAAGGGTATGATTGTATTTTTTTTTATTAAATGGTTATGTTGTAAAATGTCTATAATGCCCTTGCTATTGATGGATTCTTTGACCTATAGATATATTTTCTTCAAAGTACTACATGACACAAAATGGTTAGAAATAAGTGTGAATGCCCTTTTGGGGATGAAATCGGGTACTTCGAAGCGAGTGGTGGATCCAGAAATTTGTATTACTGATGACGTAAAATAGTTATTATGATATGATAAAGTATAGTTTGCATCATTTTTTTATAATATTATTTACGTTTCATGTTCACAAGCAACGCACGCCACCTTAGATCATCAGATCATCTTCACCAACAATGCAACGGCACTCACGTACCAAACCGCAGCTTCATGTCTCAATTCTTGTACTGTAGTCTCTTAATATAAGTTTTGCTATTTTTTAGGCATCTATTTTGGTCGAGCGTTATCACCCTATGATAGTGATAGTGCAGATCACCATTTAGGATCGTATAGTCTTTTACATTGTGACAGATAAAAGCGATGACAAGGACCGAATGTCTTATCCGTTATGTGAGTGTAACGACTCATACCAGGTTAGCGTTTCCTGCATAAATTGTTGCATGCAGTCACTACAAAGCAAATGATTTTTTCCACAAAAATCATCTAAGGAAATTTTCAACGAATCACCAAAAAATCACAAAATTGCCACGAGACTTCTCAATAATCACAAAATTGTCACCGTGCAA
>NC_037544.1:36856138-36860893 GCF_001531365.2 Cynara cardunculus var. scolymus | reverse complement strand
CATAATCAACTACTTGAACTTGGCTTGTTTTGAATAAAGAAAAGAGCATATAATAATTATTATATTTTTAAATATCAAATATATTAATTTTATTAATTTTTTAATTCAAAAAAACATATATATATATATATATATATAGAGAGAGAGAGAGAGAGAGACTTGGGATCATGTGAGACCAGCCTGTTTTCGTGAGACCCATGAGACCAGCATTTTACACTTGAAACTTCATAGCAAAATGCTGTGAAGGTAACTTTTTAAAACTTTCACAGTGTTTTTGCTGTGAAGGTTCGACTTTTTTTAAACCTTCACAGCGTTTTTGCTGTGAAGTTTACGTGTAAAAATATGGTCTCACGGGTCTCACGAAAACAGGCTGGTCTATCGTGAACCCAACCATATATATATATATATATATATATATATAGTATGATCATTTAATATTTTATAGTTTAAAAATGTGTAGTTAAGGCCAATAAACACATGGAGAAAAATATCCTATTGGCTCTCTTTATTGATGTATAATTTGGAGGCTCATGTGAGAAAGAGATAGATAGCAAATTTGGAGATTATTGGACCACAATATTTGTTGGGTCAAAGTCATCTATATATACCCCGTGTATATATATATATATATTGGTTATTATACAATCTTTGACATTTGTGCAACCAATACAATCTAATCTCAACCGTTCATTTCATTTTATTAATATGTGATTTCATAGAAGTTTTTATTGTTTCCTAATATAAAATATCGATCATAATTAATGAACCATATTCATCTTCCATAAATATCCAAATCATAATAAATGAACTCTAATCATTTCTATAAATATTTCAATATATTGGGTTGCATTGGTTGTACAAATGTGATGGGTTGTATTTGAAACAAACTATATATATATATATATATATATAGGGAAGGGTTTAAACAAGAACACTTTCATGTTATGAGAACGTGGAAACACCTTTTTACTATAGTCAGTCCAATATGATACTCATGTAATGTTAAATCAGAGAGCAGACAACCTTTGGCACGACCTAGGTTGCAGGTCAAGTCGTTTGTATACCACTAGGTCTCCTCATATGTATAATCATATGTGATATGAGTGTTCTTAGTGTGATGTTATAATCCATTACATGTGATACCAACTTAGAGATGTATATGACCTAGGTCGCAGGACGCGTCGTTCGTGTACCACCAAGTCCTCTCACGTGTATTATCACATGTGATATGAGTGTTCTCGTATTTTTATAACATGGAAGTGTGCTTGTTTGAACCTCCACCTATATACATACATACATGCATATATATATATATATATATATATATATATATGTGTGTGTGTGTGTGTGTGTGTGTGTGTGTGTATAGAGAGAGAGGGGAGTCTCAGTCAAATACAAACCATGAAAATATTACAAACCATACAAAACAATCTCAATCGTCCATTTAGTTTAACGAATATTTGGTTTTATAAATATATTGATTGTTTCATAATATAAAGCGTTTATCATAGTCAATGAATTCTAATCATCTTCAATAAAATATCTAAATTATTATAAATGAACCTTCATCATTTTCATAAGTACCGGTTTGCAGCTTTGCAACATTTAGAAGATTTGCATTTGATTTGTCGTCTATATATACACAATTTAAGAGTGGTTGACATCATATGAGACCAATTTTTTTTGGTGAAAATGATGATGACATGGACCTTCATGGACTTGTATCCATAAGTCTTCATTTAACTACTTGTATCGTTATGATTGAAACTTTAACTATTAATGCATATGAAGGTAGATGATGAAGGTAGATGAAGATCCACATTTTTCATGAGCTATCAAATGAAGATAGATGAAAGTCTACGATTTTTATGATCCGTTAGATCAAAAAACAAATTCATCCACCAAATGACCATTGGCCTAGTGATATGTGAGTCTTTGGTCTCCTAAAAGATCACTAAATATTATATATTTCAAAAAAAAACCAAATTCATCCAAAGGCTCATAAATGTTCTCACTGTTTTCACAAAAAAAAATTGTTCTCACATAATCTCATCTCTCTCTCTCTCTCTCTCTCTCTCTCTATATATATATATATATATATATATATATGTCTCTCTCTCTCTCTTTCTCTATATATATATAGGTGGCCAAATTCAAGGGTGAACTTGGTTGCTTATGAGAACTGTGATATCTAATCTAAACCGTACATTGTTAATAATCAATGGCTATTATTAAAAAAAATTAATTTTGATAATTATCCCTTAATTTTCAAATAAATAAATTTATGGATAATATTTAGGGGTAAAAAAGTATATTTGTAAATCTCTCTCTCCTCTCACCAGCCAAACTTATTCAAGTGTACCCCATCGTGATACCTCTTATGATACAAATTTGATACCAGTGTGATACCTACTGTGATTGACGGTATTTCAAGAGACGGTGCGTGTAGAGTACACAATTGACGACTAGTATTCCATTAGAGAGAAGGAGGAGAGCAGTCGGCTGAAATGACCCATTGGGTTGTACTTAATGATGCTGGTGATTTTGGAGTGGTGGCGTAAAAAGATGAAAAGTTTATAGATTTGACTCGTTCAAGTAAAGAATGTGTTCGAACGAGTTAACCCTGTAAATCTTAGGGATGGGGAGATTTGAAGTTTGAAGCTATGAAGATGATGGCTATCGTGAGGTTAAGAATAGATAAAAGAACAACGGGTGTGAACCCCACCATATCTTCGTCATTGTGTTTTCTGGATGAAAATGAAGTTGTGAACGTAATTGTGATGGAGATGCTCCACGTATTGAGAAATTTAATGAAACTACCTGATAAAATATGATTATTCTCTCTATTTCTATTTTAGTTTGTCTCAAAATAAATGGTCACTGTCAAAAGTAAATATTTACTTTCCCGTTCTATCTTTAATTATAAGATGGAGAAAATTTATCTATATTATCAAGAGTAAAAATGTCTTTTGGTTAATTAAAAATGTAATAATTACATATTTTTAAAATTGTCTTGTCATTTTCATCATGGAGATTTATTTTGGAATGGAGGGAATACTAAAATTTAAAAAAAATTAATTTAATTATTAAAATTACTAATACACCCTTTATTAATTGAAGAAACAGAAAAAATATCAGTAGTTGATTGGCTGAGGTTGGATTTCACAGTTATTACAAGTTATTAAGTTCTCATTTGAGTAGACCCACATATATATATACACACTTTTGTTAAATAATTTGAAGAGGAACCGCACGTGTTGCGATTTTCATGTGTATTAACTCGTTAGATGTTGTATATTAGAGGGGATTTGAGATTTTTTTTTATTAACCTGGATATCCAATCCGCTATGCAAGCCGACTAATCCCAGGGGAACCACCTGCTTTGCAGATAGCCCGGAGTCACCGCATTTGAACCTTCGTGGCCACAAAGGGATTTTTATTCCTCTTTGGATTTGAACCTGGGACCTCCAGGCACTTTTGACCTTTGGAGCCCAAGCTCAAACCAATCAGGCACCACCCTTGTGGTTGAGATTTTAAGTTCATGTTGTTATGGTTAAGGTGGTGTTGGCCACTTTAGAACTCATCTCAGGTATCGGGGTTCCGTTTTTGTATTCTTTACAGGGTTGTTCATCACGTTTGGGTCGAGCTAGACTCGACAAAAATGGAAATAAACCAAAACCGAACATAACAAAATGAAAAAACCAGATTAATCTGAGTTGGTTCAAACATTTACACGAAAACTAGTCCAATCTCAAATTGAAATGTGAAACAAATACAAACTTGAAAGAACCAAAATCAGACCACATACAATTGGTTCATACCGGTTGTTAGTCCACCCCTATTTCTTATTGGCTTTATTAGGCCAATAGCTAGTATAAGTCATTTGTTCAAACTTCTTGTGTTTACACGTTTAAACCCATAATCCATATCTTTCTAATTAAGTATCTTATACACGTTTAACCTTTTTGGTTATTTGGGACTAGCTTCATCAGTGGTTTACCGTTAAGTATTTGAGATAAAAATAAAGCTAACCACAAGGGTGGTGCCTGATTGGTTTGAGCTTGGACTCCAAAGGTCAAAAGTGTTTGAAGTCTCATGTTCGAATCCAATGAGGAATAAAAATCTTCTTTGTGGCCAATGTTCAAATGTGATGACTCTGGGCAATTGATCACCCTAAGATTAGTCGGCTCGCATAACGGGTTGGATATCCAGACTAATAAGAAAATAAAGTTAAAAAATTAACTTCTAATAATCAAATAAACGAAAACACAATATTTTTTATCGAAACATTAAAAATTAATAATTACATATAAATAATCAATATTTTTTATTCAAGCATTTTACAAGTTTCTAAAATATTTTGTTCAAAAATATCAAATCATTATTATATCAACAAATTTAATATATTGAAAAATAAAAAATATATATTAATATTTAATCAATTAAAATTTTTCCTATTTTTCACATGTTAATTAAACGGTCATTTTGAACACGTCACTAGATTTTGTAATGTAAAAGGATGGACCATTGTCTTTGAGACACGTGGCAGCACCCCTCAAAAAGCAAAAAAATAAATATCAAGACCATAAATGGGTCATGTGCAATTAACTTTTTTATTAAATATAATATGATTTACGATATGATTGATAAATGTTCATATAAACATCTACCGACTTAATTTAGTCGGTATATTTAGGCTCGATGGGCCATCACCGTCACCTCACAGAATCATATTAGGCTTCAACTCAACTGATA
>NC_037544.1:36804946-36846951 GCF_001531365.2 Cynara cardunculus var. scolymus | reverse complement strand
TGAGTGCTTTTGTTAACCAATTTATGGTATTAAATTTGTAAACCAATCATAACCATTCATTTTGTGAATCAATGAATGACAATTATGATGACGATTTTGTAATAACTAATAGTACAATACATTATCATCTAAAATGAACATATATGAACAAATGTATTATTGGAAAAAAGAAATTATAAAGTTTGTAACTGCACATTAATGATATTAATATTCATATTAACATTAACATTAATCTAGTGTAATTAATAGAAAAATCTTCATTATTATGGATATTAATATACACCTGGGCATCTCCCTTTATATGAACATGAGTTCACTTATAAACACTATGATTATGTTCATTAATATGGACAATGTGATTGTGTTCATTAAATTTTATTGAACACCATATGGTTATGAACACAATCTTATGAACGCCTTATGGTTATGCACACATTCTTAAGAACACATATAAGCACATTCTTATAAATATTTTATATTATGAACATCATTAAGTACCATAAAAGTAACTTCCACATAAAAAATATCTATTTGTCCTTCATTATTAAATCAAACATTTGAAGTAACATTTACTAAAGTATTAATATTATTGGTTCAAAAAATTTACAAAGTTAACACCATATTTCTGGTTAATAAAAGATCTTACCCCTATATATGTATGTGTGTGTATTAAATACGTATTTATTCATCCTCTTATTCCGTTTTTCAATTTAACCATCCATATAATTATTTCAGTTAAAGTTTAATGAATCAATACACAGAATCTGAAAATACGCAATGAACTTTTATTCTTTGAATGATCAATTCTTTCAACATCGTTTTTGGAAAAAATAATCAAAAGTTAACAAAACCCAAAAAAAATGATTTTTTGGGCTTGTAAAACCAGTTAATTTGAACGATTCATTCCATCAGTAGTTTCAAACGAATAAATCCTTATATTTGCAAAACGAAAGTAATGTACCATTTCTTTCTCAATATATTAACAGATTAGTATCAAAGTACAATGAACCAATAAAACGAGAGGAATATATCATTTCCATTAGTCATTCCAAAAATTAACTATCACCTCTAGCAAGTCGTTGAGGATGATAGCGGTCGTTAAGGAGTAGGTGAGTCGTTGAGGATGATAGCGGTCGTTAAGGAGTAGCCGAGTCGTAGCGGTCGTTAAGGAGTAGGCGAGTCGTTGAGGATGATAGCAGTCGTTAGGGAGTAGGCGAGTCGTTAGAAGAAGTCGACTGTTTATATGCAATCTTAATTTTCTTTAACTTTAAAAAAGTCAGGTAATAATGATCTTTATCACAATGGCTAGTTATTGGTCATTTTTATAGAGAATAGAAGGACCATTTTATTCAATTTCATTAACTGCAATAATTTATTTGCTAAAAAATGTTTATGAACTTAATCGCTCTAATATAAAAGTTCAATGGATATTTCTGATTTCCCACTAATCTATACTATATTATAAAGCATTTGACAAAAACTTTTAAAAACCATTTTTATGCATGATGTACTGTATATTGATGCATATTACTTAAAATTCAAGATTACAAGTAAATTATGCATAAGTACAATTTATTAAAACTCCATGTTTGAATTCGTGTAACTAACGGCGAATAAACATAATCAAATAAAGGATAAACATCTCATTTTAAATATAAAAAATCCAAAACACAATTAAGATAATCATTGAGTTATAACAGAATACTTAATTATTATCTTAAATAAATTATTTAATTAAACCAAAAACAAATTAGTTCATTTTTAAACTTTAGTTAAATTATTAAAAAAAATTGAATTAAAGAAATTACACAAAAACAAGAATTTTTAAATAGTTAATTTGATACTAATATTGCTTATTTTTTTTCAAAATTTTATAATATCTTCAAAATTATATTTTATTCAAAAATAAAAACATTTTTTTCTCAAAACCACATAAAGTCGCATTATAACATCGATAGACCCAAAATATAAAATAAAACAATAAAATCAAGATGTATCTCGCTGCATTGCGCGAATACCAGTCTAGTATAAAATATAAATACATGCATATATATATATATATATATGTGTGTGTGTGTGTGTGTGTGTGTGTGTGTGTGTGTGATTTGGTTTAGGAGGAAACGGTAAAAAATGAAAAATTAAGAAAAATCTTGATAACCATTCGCCAAGACCGTATGCACATGTGCATACAAATAATTTTAAGTGATTCGTCCGGTATGCAAATGTGCGTAACATACAGACGTGCATACAATCTAAGAAACAACTTCGATTACTTGTATGAACATATACATATCGTTTAAATTAATGGATACAAAGGTGTTCCTCAAATTTTTCCCCTTAAACCTCCCCTATATATATATATAGACTTGGGATCATGTGAGACCAGCCTGTTTTCGTGAGACCCGTGAAACCAGCATTTTACACTTGAAACTTCACAGCAAAATGCTGTGAAGGTGACTTTTTAAAACCTTCACAGTGTTTTTGCTGTGAAGGTTCGACTTTTTTTAAACTTTCACAGTGTTTTTGCTGTGAAGTTTACGTGTAAAAATGTGGTCTCACGGGTCTCACGAAAACAGGCTGGTCTCACGTGAACCCAACCCTATATATATATATATATATATATATATATATATATATATATATACACTTGGGATCACGTGAGACCAGCATGTTTTCGTAAGACTATATATAGCTTGGTTCAAATACTAACCAAGATTTTTGTGTTAACTTTGTTAACCAATCTTGGCCATTGATTCTTACAATAAAGGGTTGTGATTAATCAATATAAAAAATTAAATTTTTAAATTTACAATTTCAAAGAACATATGTGAACAAAGGGGAAAAGAGTATTTAGGTAAAAAAAAATTATGAAACTCCCATATCATTAATTGGGAGTTACAAAATAAAAAATTCTCATTATTTTTATTCATGTAAGAACCATATGAACACACATACATACACACACACACACACACACACACATATATATATATATATATATATATGAACMATTGTGTCAAATACGAACAAAAATTGATATATATATATATATATATATATATATATGAACTTGGATTGTATATTATTTATGAACACAATATGAATATAATAAAAATAGTTGTTACACGAAAGTAAATAAATAAAAAAACAGGTATGAATATAATATGAACAGTTTGTGAACAATAGTTCCTTCATTATGAACACATTCAGGAGCGAGCCAATGTTGAGATATGCAGCTACTGTACATATAAACACAATATGAACAGTTTGTGAACAATAGTTCTTTCATTATGAACACATTCAGGAGCAAGCCAATGTTGAGATATGCAACTAGTGTACATATGAACACAATATGAACACTTGTGAACAAATTCTTTAACAATTACATATGAATTCGAATTCCGATTGTAGTCGTAGACGATTTTAATCTTTTCATTCTCATTGTTGTCGATCTGTTTTYCAATAGRTTTATCCATATTACTCGGACGATATCGAAATCTTTACAATCGGAAATTCTTTAACAATTACAAAATCAATATCATTATGGATAGAATAAATCGAAATTACAAAACATGAACACGTATAGAAAAAATATCAATATTACATAATCATCAWTTATKGAGATTTTTAGATTTGTAACTCCCAATTAATAATTCGGGAGTTACATAAATGACAAATTACTTAATTACCATTGGCATTAATATATGAGTTATATGTGAACCTAAAGAAAAGATGAAATATGATTTGTTGAGCTTGGTTAACAAAATTAACATAAAAATCTTGGTTAGTATTTGAACCAATCCCTATATATATATATATATATATTATAATATGGAATCCTTTTATATACATTTTTTGGAAAAACAAATAAAAACCGAATTTCCCATTTTTTATTTCTCAAGTGTCAAAAGCTGCTTTATTCCAATCCCAATTCACATTTTTAAATCACAACAAGCTTCTATTTTTAAATTATATTTAAATTTATTCCTTTTTTTTTCATACACTTAAAAAACTCTTTCAAATATAATATAAATTCACATAATACTAGTTTTAATTCTTGCCTTTTCAATTTGTGAAACCAAAAATATATTTGCTAGTGGAGAATTGAAGCTGTTTAATTTCATAATTTTATTCGTAACGTTGTATTCTAATCAGTTGAATTTCCACTGTTTAAGCTCAAACTGGTATTTGAAAAACTGTCAATCTTAAATTCATACATGAATATTAATTAACAGTTATTTTCCCCAGACACAAGTTTTTTGTAGTTACATGTTAACGAGATTCTTGAACAACCCGTTTATACTTTGATTTAAACTGACGTCATGTCAGTTCAGTTTACAGTTTACAGTTATGATCTTTTCAGTCAGATTCGCTATGTATGGAACACAGAACCTCCTTCTACCATCTTTCAGAAAGACATATATTTATCATCGATATTAAAGCAGACATTACATTTTAATCAAATAATAATAATTCAAAAAAAGTCCAAAAAACGATAATGCAATCAAAATCAAATGATGAAAGTTTGATTTTATGAGGATTTTGGCAAGAGACCACCATGGCCAAGAAGGCCTACATGAATGTTTTGCCACCAAGAACATTGCTTCTGTTACAAATACATATTCAACTGATTTTGTACAGATTTTCAGGGCATTTTTCTATACAGTTTGGAAACCTTTGCATGCGTCTGTTACCTTTTGGAAGGCCTACACCCCAGTTCAAATTTCCTTGCTGAATATTTATCAGTTCAGATTTCCTTATTGATTATTTATCAGATCTGTATTTATGTGAAAATAAATAAATAAAGGGAATTTAAGGGGTCAAACATTCCTTGGTATTTGGAGTACCCACCACAAATGTTATCATCTTGTATCTATTTGTTTCTTCTTTTTATGGGACATCCCCATTATCTTCCACCATTGGAATCAAGATTTTGGAGCTCCAAAGTCAATACACTACCAATTAATAAGTCAAACTTTAGTCTTTATATTCATTTCAAAAGGTTTTTATTTAAAAATATAATCATGATAATGTTATCAGCTGTTTTAAAACATAACATATACTTGTTTATTATACTACTAACTTGAACTGTATTACTTAAATATAACATATACACGTGCATTTCAAAATTCGAATAAACCTTTTGTGAAAATAAAGGGTTTATTATTAATGCAAGTAAATCCATCAAAACTACCTACAACTATATATATATATATATATATATATATATATATATATATATATACACACACACACTTGGGATCACGTGAGACCAGCATGTTTTCGTAAGACCCGTGATACCACTTTTTCTACTATATGGCTCTTTTAGATGATAAACTCGTAGGTTTCCATATATTTCATATTAGCATGGGAACCAACGTCTGTCATTTCAAAAGAACTTGACACTCTATGGCATATGCATCGTCTAGCTTCCATTGGAGGTGAATATTGAAGTCTCATATTGGTTAGACTTTATTTTTGTCAGTATATATTGTAACTTTTCTTTTCTGTTGACGACCCTTTTAAAAAGTACCTGACATGGTTTTCGATACATGTTTAATAGAGAGAGAGAGAGAGAGACAATGACTGATTTATAGCAAAATACTACTGAATACAGTGGTTTAAAGATAGAATAAAAATGCATTTGAAATGAATCCCACATATGTAGCACATTTATAGATCCACATCAAGTGATAATATTATCTTTGACTTTATGCCTTTTTGTGTTGATCTTTCCATGATAGTTTGACTTGTGTCAATTCCAAAAGGTGGTGAAAATGGTATTAATCTTGAAGGAGGGGTTTTGGATATTTTTATAAATGCTTGGTGGGATGTGAGAGAGATTATTAATCATGGATTAAAGATCCTTAATTAGATCTTTTACTTCTTAATCAAATTGCATTTTACTTTTTGGTGGGGTTAGGGTTGGCAAATTATAAACTAAATTATGTTTTGGAATCTTGATTTTGTTACTTCATGAGCTCCATTAGACGATTACTGGTATATGGTAGGGGTGTGCAAAAGATCAACTGATGGGCAGTTGGAATTGACTGATCTAATTAGAACCGATCGACCATAATTGGATATTCAATTGCAATTGGATCGGATCAGATTGAAAATTTCAACATCCAATTTGGATCGGTCGCCGAACCGAACCAATCAACATGCAATTACTCATCCAGTTGTCCATCCAACTATCATCCAATTAATTTGTTTTCAAATTGCTTAAATTGGAATTTGTTTTATGTGAGGCTTTGAATTTTTAACTTCCCTTGTGTTGGTTTTAACACATATTAAAAGTGATTAATTAATTTGTATCATTGTTGGAGAATTGGATTGAATTAACACACTTGATGGATCCAATCTCAATGGATATCCAATGGATGGAACCGACCCGATCTAATCATCAATTAGATTGGATTAGATCAGTTATCCAATGCTAATCGGATCGGTTGGCAAAATACAATATCCAATAGATTATTGGATCGGTTCGCCAAACATCCAATGGATGTCAACCGATGAACAACCCTAGTATATGGGGTTTTAGGAAAAATATATATGAGTAGTTATTGTACAAAATCGAACAATATGAAATTCTATCATATAAAAACGTTTTAAAACTTGTTGAATACTTATATGATAATTGCTTAACTGTTTTCTATCATGAACTCTGTATACTACAACAAAAATGAACTTTGGCTTTTTGTGACGACATGTTTCCAATCACAAGCCATAGCGACGGTATGTCATCATTATAAATTGTTGTGACGACAAATAGATTTTAGCAACGACAGCCCATGTTTCTTGTGATAGTTGTCATCTACATATGCATTTGTGGCCACTGGGAGATCACCTCAGGGCTGTAGGCAAGTCATACAGTCGTGACTTGTCATGAGATTGATCTAACAAAGCTTGAAATCACCGCCTTTCAAAATAAAATAAAAAATTATCTTACTAACCAAGTTGAAACCGTATTTATCAAAACTAAAATTAATACTATTACTTGTCTTAGAGTTGTTTGTTAGCAGCTTAATGAGCTTAATGGGACTCATAGTTTATTCGGTCAGCTATGCATGATTGTTTAGTAGTGGCTTAATCATATACAAAGTGGCTTATTTAATAAGCTTTTAAAGGGGAGCTTAATGCAGAAAACCAAAATTTTTCTAAACATGTTCATTCCATGTTACAAACAAATTAATCTGAGTAGACAACTTTATGCATATTGGACTTAATGAAAAACCAAGTAAATAACCCGTTAATAAATTTATTATGAATATTTTTTCAAAGGTGAATAAATTTTAAATTATATCAAGATTTGGGCCTATAAATTGATCCTACATTTGATACAATGTCTAGAGTAAAAAAGAGTATTTGGGCTTCATTTTTGGGCTTCTATAATGGGCTTCTGTAATGGGCTTCCAAATTCATGACTTTCACTTGTTGTTTTAATTTGATAAAAGATAAATGCCAAATGCGATTACATATTTTATTTATGGTTTTATTTTAAATTTTAATGTTAAATTATTATTATTATTATTATTTATCTAAAAAAATAATTACTGATTTTTTAAAGTAATTATACCCAGTAGTTGCTTATGTAACAGTTAAAATTCAGATGAAATATCTGACAACGAATCGTTGGTTGATTGGAAGGGGAGCAAAACTCGATATTGGTTGATAAATCAAAACGACCGACATCGGGACCGACTATTTTCGTTCTAGATCTTTTTAGAAAATGACTCTCGGTTCAGTACTTTTTTCAAAAATAAAAATCAGATTTTCGGGGTGTTTGGGATTGCTTATTTAAAACAATTTATGTTTTTTTGTAAAAGTGCTTATTAACTTATGTGGTATCAAACTTGAGTTTTGTAAAAAGTGTTTGGATCAGCTTATAGCGATATCAAAAAGCAGTAAGCTGATAAGTTGTTTTTTAATGTTTGGAAAATTTTGCTTATATATGTAAAATGACCAAAAATGACAGTCTTCTATATTATTGACTTATGCGAGTGTTTGGGATTGCTTATTAACTTATTTGATTTTTTAACATGTAAAAATTTATTTTTCATCATTTATAATAATATCTTTGACAAAAATTTATATCAATAAGATTAATAATTAACAAACATTAATAAAACATGGTTAAAATGGTAAACTGGTAATAAGCAGTTTTTCATAAGTCAGGAAGGATTAACTTATCAAAAACTGCTTATTACCAGTTTGGCACCGGTATAAACAGTTTTATTTTTCCTCATCCAAACACTAGCATTTAGCTTATCATCGATGTCAGACTGAAACAAGTAAAAAAAACACCTAAAATAAGCAATCCAAACACCCCCTTCATCTAGCTCAATTAACAACTTCGATCGAATAAGTTTGCTATATCTTAAACTTGTATATTTTTCAAATTAAGCAAAACGAAGTCCGTATTTGATTCCTCTTGACAATTTTTTGGACTTCAATTTGAATTTCACATTCGTCATTTTTTTAACGTACTTAAAAAAACTATAAAAAAAATTCAAGAGAGTTGTATGATAAAATAACTGATAAACTAGTAAACTATAAATAGTTTCTAGCTGAAAAATTAAACGTTGGTTAATAAGTTAACTGATGAATAAATCATGTATGATAAAAATTAGCTGATAAGCAAAATGACATGTTAAAAAAATTAATTTGAAAAATATTGGGGTATAAACTGTAGTTAAAAAAAGGTGAAAATAAAAGCATTGAGAGCTTGTTATAACGCTACATAATGTAGCTTTTCAAAAAGTTCATAGTTTTGTCTAAACCCACCATTAATAGTGGTCGATGCTAATTTTCAATTAAGACTACTAAACCCCACAGTTCACTTGACGAGCTGATTCAAACAGCCATCGATGATGTTCAATTGCAGTGGCAATTAAACTAGGTAACCCCCTCAATTAGCACAACCAATGGGCTCAAACCACCTCTTAGTTTTTTCGATCGGTCGACTCAGAACATTATGCAACAAATAAAAAACTATTGGTTTTATACATAGAGTCGGTTTGATAGAAAAAACAACAAGTCAAGATTTGTGACTGGAACTACAATTCTATTGCCTAAATGTGATGATTTTCATACAAATTTAAGATTCAGGTTCGGGATTACCAGTCAGTTTAATTCTAGACAACAATTGGAGTATAAATACAAAACCATGCTCCCAATTGTATATATATATACACACACAGATAGATACCCAGTATATCAATTACCTAATATACATTGTATTTTAAAGATGTTTGTGAATCAAAGTGTATCATAGTGATAACGTTCACAATGTATTTTCTTTGTCTTATGAAATGTATCATAGTGTGCATTTTCGTTATTTTTATTGTTTTACAAAGGGTACACATTGTGCATCATGTATTTATATATCTGAGTATCACATTAAATATCGTTTGTAGGTATAACAATGTGTATCTTATGTTCACATAAGGTTCGTTGGAATAAGATTTGTCGATTTGTCGAATAAGATTCGTCAAAGAGAGGTAAGAGGAGAGATAAGAGATGATATTTATAAAATCTTTAAAATGCTCTTAATTAATATTTTAAGTTAACATTACCAATATTATTAATCTCCTAGTTTAACCTTTCATTTGTAATTGAGATTGAATCTCACGGTTACCACAAACAAAACAGTTGTCATTTGATTAGACTCGTGTGCGTGTGTGTGTGTGTGTATATTCACAAACAAAACAGTTGTCAAAAATGAACAACCGTGAACACATTTTGAACACAAATGAACCGTGAACACGATATGAACACAAATGAATACGATATGTGCAATTTTTGGCCCATATATTCACATACATAGACGTCCTACAAAATTAAGGTAGCATCTGTTAATTTGTGTTCATCTGTTAATTTGTTCAAATTGTGTTCACGGTTCATTTGTGTACAAATTGTGTTCACGGTTCATTTGTGTTCAAATTGTGTTCACCGTTCATTTGTGTTCAAATTGATCAATACCGAAAATCGTTACTACCGTGTTTCTTATGCGATTTAGGAATTCATACAATAATGAACATGGAAGATCAATAGTAAAAAAAAATTAATAATATGAATGCATATTTTTTGGGATTTGATTGTTTGTAACTCCCCATTAATTGTTTGAGGGTTACAAATGAATTCAATTTATTAGAATACTCTTGTAAGGGTAAAATGAACAAGACATAAACCTATAAGAATAATGGAATTTGATTGGTTGAAAGAGTTTTCAAAGTTAACACAAAAATGATAGTTAACATTTTATCTTCCCTCTCTCTCTCTCTCTCTCTATATATATATATATATGTTTTTTTCAATATTTTTATATTATCCACGTTAGCTATCATGTTGGCCAATTGGATCCAACTCAATATTATAAAGTAAGCAGGTATTTTGTCTTGAAATAAATGAAATTTATTATGTTGCTATTTATTGTAAAGAATTTACTACATTTTTGGTCCTTCTAGTTTACACCTAACTACGAATACCGTTCCTAAACTTTAATAAATACAATTTTCATCCTTATAGTTGCATTTTGTTTTAAAAATGACCCATCGACTTAACTCTGTTATTTTATTCCATTAAGTTAGGGGAAAGGAGTTGGGTAAACGAGAGCTGAGACGCTGGAGATGGCGTATTGATCGACTGAGATGTATGTGTATTTACACACACATATATGATATCAATATAAATTAGGGTAAATTACAATTTTGGTCCCTATGGTTTACATAAACATATATGACCTGTCCATTTAAAGGTAAAAAGACGAAAATACCCCTAATTTAGTGGGGAAAAAATTAAAACCAGAATGTAAACTACAAGAACGATAACTATACTTATTAAAGTCTGAAACGGGTCTTCATAGTTGGATGTAAATTAACCATATGTACCAAATTGTAATTTACTATATGGTAAAAAAGATTTATAGCATTAACTAAAATAAATAAATATTATTGGTTGTCAAGTATTTTGTTTTGAAATAAACGGAATTAATTTTAGGGGTCGTTTATCAAACGCTTATTCGGGTAAGTGAATACCAAGTCACATTACTTTATCAAATGAATATGGTAAGAACAAAAAATCTTACCCGGTAAGACCGAGACAAGGAAGGACCAAGAGTCTTACACGGTAAGTTAGGGCGACGAATCTTACCATAGTAAACGCTTACAGGGTAAGTGTTTAGCAAACGGTCCCTTAGTGCTTAATGTAAAAATGATTTATAAAATTACGTAAAATAAATATTAAAATTGAAACAAATTAATAATTAGTTTTTTAAATTATTATAAAAATTATTGGTATTTTTTTCTCCATAATTGTTTTGAAAAATAGAAGTGGTGTTTGAATAATACATTGGCAGCTTGCCTTTACCCACGTGCTGGTGCACATGGGCCTGATTGATCTGTTGCTTTTCGCCACTGCTCGTTTTTTTTAATCTTTTCCAATAAATAATAATTATTATTATTAATTTTACTTAAGTGCGTTTGTTTTTAAGATATGTTAAAGTCTGAAGTTTGATTTCACTTCTGATTTATAAGAGGTGGTCCTGAAATCTAGATCAGTAATATTGTTTGTTTTTACGTCTGAAGGCTGAAATCTAAATAAACTGATGCAAAAATATAAAAGGTAAATAGTTTTTTACAAAAATATAAAAGATAAATAGTTTTTGCTACAAAATCTTTTACAACCCCAAAAATATGAACCATTTGATAGATGATCCCAAGTCTCTCTCTCTCTCTCTCTATATATATATATATAGGGGTCTAATTAGTTTGTGGTAATTGTGAGGTCCAATCTCAATCACAAATCAACGGATAAATTAAGAAATTAATAATTATGGTAGTTTGAGTTAAAATTATAATTAAAGGGCACATTAGGTATTTTTAAAAAACTCCTCTCTCATCTCTCCGACCTCCAATCTCTGGCCTCCGGTGAAATCAGTATCACATTATATCACAATGGGTATCACATTGTGTATTACAATGGGTTTAACATTATGTATCTTTGTTTTTAAGGTTTGAGTTGGTATCACAATGATATCACAGTATATCACAATGGGTATCACATTGTGTATCTTTGTGATTATTTGGTACCTGCCGGATTAATGTTCACCGGAGGCCGGAGATGGAGGTAAGAAATGTCTTTGAACAAATAAAAAGTGCAATAACTTGTAATCATACACTTTTGTAGAAATGGTACGCATTAATTTGTAAAAAGGTCACAAAATCTGTACATTAAACTTTAGTCATGTATCAGTTTTATCCATGTGTATTCAGGAGATGTATGTTCTCCGGATAAAAAGAAAATCAAACATACCATTAGACCTACCAAAAATCCATAGAAGAAACATGAGTAATGTGTTATATCAGTTTATACATCACTCATAAATCATAATGCTTATTTTTTTTCCCATTTCAACCACAAAAGAAGACCTAATTCCAATAATAACCATTCTCCATACAAATTATAATACAGTCGTAGACAATATTCTTGACTTCTCGCAGTTGCTTTAGTAGAGTTAGAAATACCCAAATCTTTCAAATCACAAGAAACAACACTAAGAGGTTGTTTGATAGTTGTTGAATGATTAAGTAGTCAGAATGATTAAAGAGACTCTCATGATATAGTGCAAAATAAAATATTATTGTTTGGTAGTTGTTTACAATGAAATTAGGAAGCTTAATGGTTAAGGGAGACTCGAGATACAAAATCATTCATAGGGTTTTAGAATCATTAAGAGACAAAAAAAAAATTGTCAAACAAGATTTACCTCTTAACGATTCAGAGACTACCTCTTAGTTGAACTATTAAGATGTAAACAAACAACCCCTAAAGTCATCGGAAATTGATCAAAATAGTCAATCATACAACTTCAATTCACTTTATGGTCGTTTTTTAAATGCAATTCATGAAATAACAACTTTTTTCGCAAAGATCTTACGCATATATATAAGACTTTTTTTCTAATTAAAAAAACGTTTGCTTGCTTAAGCCAATTTGCATAAATGTGTTTGTTTTATTTACACTTTACCCTTATAATTAATTATTAAATTTATTTTAATTTTTTTATTTTTCATTTTACACATTTATTATATTAAAATACATAATCATATATTGAAAGTTTTGGTGTTTTTAACAGATCTTGTCCCTATTTTTGAAAAATTAACGCAATTTGTCTATATAATTGCATTTTTTAACGAGTTATGTCCCTATAGTTGCCTTTTTTAGCAAGTTCGATTCTTGTGGTTACAATTTTGAACAAGTTGATTCATGTGGTTGCATCAAGGACTTATGATCTGTTTACCAAATGCTTACCCAATAAATGTTTACCAAGTCACATTATCTTACGAATGAGCATTATAAAAAACCAAGAATCTTACCTAGTAAGAGTAATTACAAGAATCAAGAGAGTATTATCCGGTAAGTGACGGTGACGACTTTCACCTTGTTAGCCCTTTAAGGACATTTTTTTGCATACAATGTCGTTTTGATGGACTAAAATAATCATATCTGATAAGGTAGGTAATAGTGTTGAATCTTAGCATGAACGTTTATCAGGTAAATATTTAAGTAAATAACCCTTAGAGCATATGCAACATATTTTTCAAAATTAAGAAAATGAAGATTTTGGGCATGTTTTTGTTTCACCAGTTTCCCCAAAACGGAGGAAACATGAGAGAAAATGTAACGTTCTCCAAATTTATTTACAATGAAAGAGAATCATTTTTATATTACATTCACACCAATAAGAACCCTTGATGTTAAATGTTTATGAAAGAGATAAATAATATTTTATTATATATAAAGATTATTTAATAATATAATTAATATTTCATTTTCCAAAATAAAAAATATGTTCGAGATGAAGATATTTTTTATTTTGAAAACATTTTGAGATTTAATTCTTCATTTCGGAGATATTATGAAAATTTTGTTGAAGATGTTTTTGTGGTGTTAGAAAAATGCAACAATGAGGATTGAGTTTGTTAGGGGTCGTTTACCTAATACTTACCTGGTAAGTGATTTCCGGTAAAATTTAACACCATTATTACTTACTGGGTAAGATTTTAATTCACCAAAAAACGACATCATATGCAACAATTTACCCGTAAACGGTTACCATGGTAAGAATTATCGCTTTCACTTACCGAATAAGACTCTTGGTCCTTATTTCGCTCATACCGGATAAGATTTTTTATCTTTATCATATTCATCCAGTGAAGTAATGTAACTTGATAAGCACTTACAGTCTTACACATGTAAACGTTTGGTAAATGGCCTCTTAATCTTTAAAGATAAGAATGGGATCCGTTAAAAATAGGGACTAAAACTGTAATTCACTCATTTATACTATATTATAAAGCATTTGGCTAAAACTTTTAAATATAATTTTTTATACATAAAATATTATTTATGGATGCATATTACTTAAAATTCAAGATTACAAGTAAGATGTGGATGAGTGCATCTTATTAAAGCTTTAAGTTTGAATTCATGTAACTAACTGCAAATAAACATAATCATATACATGATAAACATCATTTTAAATATAAAAAAATCTAAAACATAATTAAGATAATCATTGAGTTCTAACATATTACTTATTTATTATCTCAAAAAAATTATTTTATTAAACCAAAAATAAGTTAGTTCGTTTTTAAAATTCAATTAAATTATAATAAGAAATTCAATTATAGAAATTACACAAAAACGAGAACTTTTAAATAGTAAATTTGATATTAATATCGCTTATTTTTTCAAAATTTTATAATATTTTCAAATTTATATTTCATTCAAAAACAAAAAAAAAATCGTTTTCTAAATCGCACTATAACATCGATAGAACCAAAATACAAAACAAAACATTAAAATTAAGATTTACCTTGTTGTATTGTGCGAGTACTAGAGATGGCCAAATGGGCCCGGCCCGGCCTGTAACCGACGGAGGCTCGTAACCGAAACCGATGGAGGCCCGTAACCGACCGGGACCGGTAGTAACCGATTGTGGACCGGCTGTTATGAACCGGTTATGGATTTTGGCATTTTCTAAGACCGGAACCGGTTATGTAACCGGTTATGGCCCCGGCCCGGCCCGGTCAATGAAAGTCAATTTGGTCAAACTAGTCGTTAAAAGTCAAACTAGTTGTTGGATTTGGTCAAACTAGCCGTTGGAGCCTTCTTATGACCGTTTTTTTCATCTTAGAAGCTACCAAAACATGTATAAATAGAGATGGGAGTTCCCTAGTTTGTTACCAACTCATCTCATCTTCAAAATCGCAAAAAACGCTATCAATTCTCGGTTTTTCTCTTCATTTTTTGAATTCGTTACATATTAATTTCTCGTTTCCACTTAACAATTCTCGTTCATTTCTCTCTTTTACTTACGATTTACAAAATGGCATGTAAACCCATCAAACGAACAAATTACCCAAGTTCTCGCCGAACACGGACGAAAGTCCGAGATTTGGAATCACTACAACTTGGTGGTTCTCACGACCGGGAAACGAAAGACACAATGCAAAATGTGTCAAACTCTCCTTACGGCGGAAGGAAATTCTACGTTAAGGAGGCACACCGAAAAACGTGCCCAGGGTTGAGGTCAGGGGGAGATTCAAGCCAACCGATACTTGGCACCCAAGGTCAAATATGGTCCTACGATGCCGATTTAATCCGACAAATGACTACACAATGTGTCATTCAAGTCGGTTTGCCTTTTGGACACTTCGACAACCCTAACGTTACGAAGATGATTCAAAAGATGCTACAACCACGATACAAGCGGGTAAATCGTCAAACCCTTAGACGTGTTGCTATAAAAATGTGGACAATTGCCAAAGACGAAATGCAACAAATGTTTTTTTCTTTGCCTAACAATATTTCTTTAACGTGTGATGTATAAAGCACACCATACGGATTGCAGGTTTCGTATATATGCATAACGGCACATTGGGTTGACCCTAACACATGGCAATTATTCAAACGTGTAATCGCGTTTGAACCGTTTGGTGCGCCACATTTTAGGGTTTCGTATATATCCTCAAAACTCTATTGGAAATCTCGATTGGGCCGTGATTGAAGGATTGTACGACATTTTAGGGGATTTTAAAAATGCGACAACACTTTTATCGGGAATATATTATCCAACAAACCCTTTAGTTTTAAACCAAATCTATATTTTGGCAAGTAAAATTGCCCAATACGAAGACCATGTGGATTGGGGAAGGTTGATGTCTTGCATAAAAAAAATTATTAAAATATTTTATGGGTATCCCATTTGCTTTTCTTTGTGTTGCGGCTTTAAACCCGTATTTAAATATTGTTGGTGTTGAAGTTTTAATTACACAAATATGTGTGGCTTTTGGTTTGGATTCCGCTACGGATAATTCTTTTTCAATGGAACAAAAACGTTTATCTAATCGCAATTTTCAAGATTTATTTGATCACTACAAACATTTTTACGGAGGAGGAAACCAACCACAAACACATTCCTCACGTGGTTTTGCGGGTTCTAGTTCTTCTTCTAGTGGTCATCGACAAAGTCGTAAAGAGTTGATGACTAATTTAATGAACGAGGTTTTAAATGAATCAAGTAAAAAAAGTCGATACGATAACGATTTGGGTGAACTAAATATGTATGTGCATACTAACTTTATGGCCGCATGTCCCGCAAATGATATTGAAGATTTTGAAAAAATTGATTTATTAGATTTTTGGAAACAAAAACAACCTCAATTCCCGATTTTGACGTGCATCGCACGTGATGTACTAACAATCCAAGCTAGTACTGTAGCTTCGGAGTCTGCTTTTTCTCTTACTGGCAGGATCATTTCGGTACGTCGGACAAGACTAAGCCCGAAGTCCGTGGAGTGTTGCATTTGCTTGAAGGATTATTTTGATAACGTTGATAGGATTCAACACACGACATCTTTAGAGACGAAGATTGAAACGGTGGAAGAAAATCTTGAAGAAAATGATATCTATATGAGACTAAACACGCCACCAAGCACCGATACCGAAAGCACTTACTCCCAGTCCCAATATGACGATGATGAGGAACTCGCTATTGATGACCTTAAAGACCAATAGGCTATTAGAAAAATTCAAGAGACCGGAACTCTTCAAGTCAATCTGACATGTGATACCGATGAAAATTGATAAATAAATGTATTTTCAAATAATTTTATAGTTTGAGCTTTGTAAAACAATGTCACTTTAATCATAATAAAACGTACTTTTAAAGTGTATTTGAGTGAGCCGTATTTTTAAAGTGTATTCTTAAATGTATTTATAATAAAACGTATTTATAAAATTAAACGTATATAACAAAACGTGTATGTATATATATATATATATATATATATATATAACAAAACGTATTTATAAAACATATTTATAATAAAACATATTAAAAATAACATATTATAAATTTATTAATTACCAAAAATTTGAAAAAAAATAAAAAATAAAAATATTTTTTTTTTGCAAAGGACCGGCCGTAACCGGTTATGGGACCGGACGGCTTAACCGGTTACCGGTAAGCTTGACCGGTTATGAGAGATTTCATCGGAACCAGGACCGGTTATTACCAGTTTTTGTCTTAATCGAAACCGGCCGTAACCGATTAAAACCCGATCCGAAACCGATTTTTGACCACCTCTAACGAGTACTCTTCTAGTTATAAATCAATAGATGAAGAGATTCTGTTGATTAAAATTTTAAATGGAAAAAAGTCGGCGAAAAAGGAAGATTCGAATAATAAATAGCATCTTCATAGTCAAGACCCGTCTTTATTCCATCAATCGTCACGTGCCACGTCATCCACCAACATTACGAAACACACGTTTCAACCTCCCAATGTTGTTTCACATAGGATTTGATAATATTTTGTTTTTCGGAAGAATAAAAAAAACACAATATTCTTTTTATTTTGAATAATTTATTTTCTTTTTTTTAATAATGAAAAAATGATTTCAGATATACATACTTAATATCATCTATATCTATATTATATTATAAAATATTTGACAAAAATTCTTAAAAATCATTTTTATGCATAAAATACTGTATATTGATGCATATTACTTAAAATTAAAAATTACAAGTAAATTATGCATAAGTACAACTCATTAAAGCTCCATGTTTGAGTTCGTATAATTAACTGCGGATAGACATAACCAAATAAAGAATAAACATCTCATTTTAAAATATAAAAAATCTAATATATAATTAGGATAATTATCGAGTTCTAACAAAATAATTAATTATTCTCTTTATCATAAAATTATATTATTAAACAAAATATAAATTACTTTGTTATTGAACCTAAATTAAATTATAATAAAAAAATTAAATTAAAAAATTACACAAAAAATAGGAATTTTAAATAGTTAATTTGATACTAATATCGATATTTTTTTGTCAAATTTTTATGATATCTTTAAATTTATATTTTATTCAAAAATAAAAACATCATCGCTTTTTCAAAATCACATAAGACCATACTATAACATCGACTGAGATAAAAAAATAGAATGAAATATTAAATTAGAATGTATCTTGCTGCATTGCGCGAATACCCTTCTAATTATTATAAAACATTTTACAAAAATTCTTAAAAACCAATTTTTATGCATGAAATACTGTTTATTAATGCATATTACTTAAAATTTAAGATTACAAGTAAATTATACGTAAATACAACTTATTAAAGCTCAATTTTTAAATTTGTGCAACAAACTGCAGATAAACATAACCAAATACAATTTTTGGTTTAATAATATAATTTTTTGTAAAAATAATAATTAAATAAATAAAAATATTTCTTCACTATTATATATTTTATTAAAAATAATAACTAAAGTTTTAATGCAATGTAATATTTAATGGATTAAAATAAAATAAATACAATTTTGTTTGTAGAATTTTTAATGAAATTAAATTCAATACTGCATAAATAATTTATTAAAACAACTATAGATAATTAGTTTATTTTTTATTAACTGATTATTACAAAATGAATGTTTTTATATATTTTAAAACATTATTACAAACAAATTATATGAAATCCCATAAAATATTAGCTTCTCGTGTGGAAATTCTAAATCCATTGGGTGTATTGAAAACCATGGATTTCAAAGCCGTACTTTCTTTCAAATCAAACGTATAACTGGAATGAAAATTAATTTCAAATCTTACAAAACAAACATATCATAAAAGTTTCAAAAAATCAAACGCATAATTGGAACCGAGATTTTAATGAAATCCCATAAACATTATATCTGAAAATCTATAAGGGTAATGTTGGTATTTTACGAGATTTCATAAAAGACTTTATTATTTCAAAACTGTACAAATCTATAAATAAATAAAAACCATTATAGGGGCACACTTCTAATTTTTTTTTCGTGAGTAAGCTGTGTGTTTTTTGGGCCAGCTTATGCATACAGATTAATCCTCTGTGACCACGAATGGCCTAGTGTCATCACATGTGAACCCCTATAAACACAAGGGTTTTGACAGTGCATGAATTCGAACCCGAGGCTGATAATATTTTCCATTACATCCCCTAAGGTTTAATTAGTGTGCCTCAACCCAAATGGTTCACACTTCTAGTCTTAGTACAACATAATCGTGAATTTGAAGGAGGCCTTCATTTGAGAACCCGTAAAATTGTGATAACTTTGAGAACCGGTGCAACATGTGTTATTTTACATGATTTTTTTCCATCTACCAGTTAGATTTACTGTATCCATCAACATATATTTGTTATACAATGTGAACATTTTTAAATGTTTGTAAAAAAAAAAATACAACTAAAAAGTTTCACGTTGTCAAACAATAGATTGAATTGTAGTTTTAGAGCATCTCCAACAAATTCTTCAAAATAGAAAACTAAAAAGTCAAAATCCTTGAAAAAAATTACCTTCATCTCCAACAGATTATTTATTTTAAAGATTACACAGTTAATACATCATTAAAACATTTAGCATAACTCATAAAATATTATTTATCTCTCCTAAACAATTTTTTTTTCCAGGTAATCTCATTATGAATAAAATCATTTATTTTTTAAAAAGTAATCATATTTGGAGAAATCTCCAACTTTAAATACTTTCATAATCTCTCTCTCATAGTTTCTCTATTTTGGAGAATTTGTTGAAGATGTTCTTAGAGAGAAAAATCATGTGAAATAATACCTTACAAAAATAGTTTTCACATTTTTTTTTATCATATATAGGGTTCTCAAAGATTAAACCCATTATATATATATATATATATATACACACACACACACACATACACACATACGCATGAAGGATCGTGTGAGAATGAGTCAAGGTGAGAAGCATAAGAAGGGACATGAACATTTTATTCAACTACACACATACATAAAAAGGTGTATGTATTTAAAGTTCTCTTTAAAATGTTAACGAAGTAAATTGTGATCTACAATTTTTTAATATTGTTATATTAATAAATAATTCAAAAAAATAAAATTAATCGTCAAGTAAAAGTTTTTGAACAAATATAATATATTTTATAAAAGATAATATTTTTTGGTAAAAAATGAACAATTTTTATTTTCTTTTTTTCAAAAAACACATATTTTTTTAAAAATATTAGCATAATAAGTTGTGTTCTACTAGTTTTATTAATATTGGTATATTAATGAATAATTTATTTTTTTAATTCATTTAATATATTTATTAAATAACATGTAAAATATCTAAATATCAAAATAAAAAATACAGTGTTTAATAAGAACTAATAGATGTTATAATAAAATAATTTTGAAAGTACAATGCCCTAATAAAAAATATTTTGAAACTACATTGTTGTAATAAGAAAAACTGAAAGTAGAATGCTATAATAAAGAAAATTATGAAAGTAGATTGCTATTTTGTGCATTTTGCCATATACAATATGCGTGTCTGTGTCCGTGAGTGTTATGTATAAAATTAAAAAATATACAAAATATACGATGTGATGCGGTTTATCCGCGGTTTGATAACTCAAAACCGCAAACTGCACCACATAATGCAATTTGATAAAAATGCAAAAACTGCAAACTGCACCGCAAAAGTTCTAAACCTTCCTCATTTTTTATAAGGTTTAAACTCCTGACTTGCTAGGAGACCGAATAACTCATGTACCACTAGACCAAAAGCCCCTTTGGTCATTTGTTTTATTCCAAAAGAAAATGTAATTTTTTCAAAAAGTCATTTTTTGAAAAGAAAACGTCTAAAACGTTTTTTTACATAAAAAATAAAAACATTAAAAGCAACATGCTTTTTTTGGTTAAAAGACAAAGTGAATTACATTGGTATGAAATTAACTTTTCCCCATATACACACACACACACACACATACATACTAGAAATGATACTCGTGCAATGCATCAAAACACATTCCTATTTCAACTCTTCGTTTTATTCTTTTATCTATATCGATATAAAACGGTTTTATGTGGTTTTGAGAAGACGATAATGTTTTTATTTTTGAATAAAATATCATAAAAATTTGAAAAAACTATATCAATATCAGTATGAAATTAACTTTTTGAAAGTTCTTTGTCTTATGCAATTTTTTTAACGTAACAAAGTAATTTGATTTAGGTTTAACAATATAATTTTTTTTATAAAAATAATAATTAAACATTTTGTTTTAGAATTCAATGATTATTCTAATTATATTTTAGATTTTTTATATTTAATATTTGATTATATTTATCTGCAGTTAGTTACATAAATTAAACATTAAGCTTTAATAAATTGTATTTATACATAATTTACTTGTAATATTGAATTTTAAATAATATGTATTAATAAACAATACTTCATGCATGAAAAATATTTTTTAAAATTTTTATCAAATACTTTTATAATACAATATAGATGTATATATTTCATCAAATTATAAGAATGGTTTGTTTTTAATAATATGGACCCACCACACCACATCGTTGAAGGTGTGACGGATCCTTTTTCCCCAATCCCACCCTGTCCTTTGAAAATATAAATTAGGCGGTCTCCACTTTTTACCCTTTCTCTCTCCTCTATCACTGTCCTTTCTTCCTCTTCGATCATGGCGATTTGAGAGAGAAAGGGGCATAAACTATAAATTATTTGCATTTCTTTTCAAATTTCTTCCTCCATTGATTTCACTCTACGCTTACTGGATTCATTTTCTCCGTTATTAGTTATGACGGAGATCATTTGGTCTTTCGACTCCATTCATGCGCTGTTTTTCTCCGCCAGCAGAGCCTTGTGTAGTCCTTTTGCCGTTTTTATTCAGATCCAGGTTCGGATTTTGTATATTCGTGTATCTTACGATCTTATCAAGATAATGTTTTTTTTTTGGTTTAACTTTTAGTTCAGTGTTACAGTTTGATTTTAACTCTGTGCTCCATGGATCTGGTGGAGATAACTTATACTTGCATATAATGTTTGATGTCTTTATTGTGAATTTTTGTGTAAGCTAGACGTGGTATTTAGGTGCCTTCTTCGTTCGAGAAACTTGGATTTAACTCGAAATTGCTAACTGTATGAGTTAATGGCTTAATTGTTAGAAATACTTCTTTTGCAATTTAGTGTTTTCAGTGTTCTACGATTAGAAAAGTTGGTTTTAACTTGCAGAACGAATATGTACTAGATGCAAATGAGTACTTTTTAAAACCAACGGCGATTTGGATACTTTTTCGAACTAAATGTCTACCTGTTTATATTTGTGGTTTTTCTAATAAGGTTTAATGCAGTTACTGACTTTTTTTGAGGTTCAAATAATGAATCTTGGAGTGAAAAGTTAGTCTACGAGACCAAAATATAAAACGATATGTTGTTTATTTTCCCTTGAGCGAAGGGAGCAAGTTTTCTGCCAAATTGACTTGTTTGTTGCTTAGAGATTTCAAAAAGTTTGCACTTTAAGCTTCTTTGCATGTTTTGCCTGATTATCATTTCTCTCTTGCTGGTCTTAAGGAATAAATTAACACTGTGACAAGTTCCCTTTGAGATGTGGATTTTGGTTAGAATCTTTTGATTTATAACTTTGTATATCAACAACTGCACAGCAGGTTCATTGGAAGTAGGGTTTTAGTGGATAAGGTTAATGGTGGTTATATGTTCAGTGATTGGCTGCAATAATGTTAAATTCGTCTTAAATTTTTCCGGAGTTCTTGCACGACCTTTATCCCTTGTTAGTAAACGACTGCAAGATTTAAATGCAAACGTATCTGAATAAATTTTTGAAATGCTATACTTGAATTTAGGTCCTTTGAATTGCTTATTAGGATATTTGCTTTTGTTATAAAGTCAATGTAGATGGTAGAAGAGGGGGTCCATAATTGATGCTTTGTTGTACACAGCTACGGCTGTACTTGGAATTAAGAAAGTTGTTCCATCGTCATACAGTGTAGAAGCACCCTTCATCACATATCTATGGATTGATAAGCTATGGTTTGTGTTTTTTTTTCTGTTGAACAACTGAATTTAATATCACTGCAAATGCATATAGCAAAAGTAATAATTGGTGACTATGCTTCATTTTCAAACTGTTTTAAGACTAATCGTTAGCCATAGGTTGGTGATGGTGGTTTCTGGAGGTGTATGCCTTCTGTTCATAGGTTGTCAGATTATATTGCCTAGGGCAGTTTCTGCAATATTGAATTTCTGGTGAAATCTTATATAACGGTCATGAAGTCTAAGTTGTTGGTCTTCTTTTGGGTTTTACTATGTCATTTGTCATGTTAGCATGATATTTTTTGATATTAGGAAATGTTCATGCTGCAGGGATGTGTAATATGCTTACTTCTGGCTGCTGGATGGGCCGGTGCAGCTTATGTGAGGTATCAAACAGGTTTCCTTAACCTAGTTTTTGTGGCATTTGCTACAAGATACGTTCTTTGTATTGCTTATGTTACTAAAACCTCAGATCAAACTATTCTCTCTCTTGCAGAAACAGAGAAATAAGACAGATGAAGAAATGTATGAAAGAAGGCAACGACTTTCCGTTTCTTAGTCATGATATTCATGACCTCGAACATTCAAAACAGATCCAATTGCCAGGGGTCACAGTTGTAATGCCCTTGAAAGGTTTCGGAGAACACAATCTGCACAATTGGAGAACCCAGGTATCATACAAAATATGTTCTATGTAATTGTTCCACATGAGGAATACAAGGTCTTCATATATTTGGACATTGTTTTTCTAGTTTTTTTGTATGTGCATGCCACCCATACATAGAGAACATCGACATTGACGCAATGTAAAAGATCACATGCCTTCCTTGAAATGTCTCTTCTGATGAATAAATGAAATTTATCCCTTCATTCCTAAATAATTTCAGCAATTTCTTTATTGGCATGTCCCAAAATAAATGCAAAGTTTCTTGCAAAGATCCAATTAAGATTACCATTTACCCATTGACTATTATTACAACATATTGATAGCATCGAGTTTTATACACAAGATTCTCTTATTTTTCATTATTTAAGGGTATTATGATATTTGAGTAATAGACAAATAGCCAAACACTTTTATCAAAGTATCTGCTCAACCCATCTATGCGATAGTTGGGCAAGATCGAGTGTATTAACAGCTGTACAAAAATTAATGCTGCTTACCTTCAATGTACGTCCATCTTTCATGTTTGATTAAAGTTGAGGTCATCAATCATCATATGCTTCAATTAAATATCATTTTATTAACCTTTAGAAGGCACAACATCAATCTGTTTAGTGTTACTAATACTACAAATGAGCATAATCAATATCACATCTGATTGATCTCAAGTCAATCTAAAGAATTGTTGAGAGTTGAGACATATTTGAGCAATTTCGAGCTTGGGATGTTAAGCACCCTGATTTCAGCTAGAGAAGAAAAAGACAGTTTTTCATATCTAACATGTTTTTGGTCACATACTGTTTGGTGGAATCTTGGAAGAATCACGCCTCACAGATGGGTACTCCAAAAAGTTTTTTCTGGATTTTTGGATTGACACCTGATTTCGTCTTTTTCTAATCATGAGCATCAAATTATAGGTTCTATATTTGACTGCTAGCCTGCTGCTGGCTAGTTTTCGCCACTGCCTCATTCCTTCTTTCAAGCTGCAATACTTCTGTCATCCATTTAGATCTATTATAAATGCTACTATTTGATGGCCGTACAAGACAAGTGGCTTTGAGTAGCTTTATAAATGATTCCACAAAAGGCCACTTGAATCTGCTTAGTCTTAGTCATTCATAAACCACTAAACCAAGTTTTAAAGAGCTAAAATTAGCTAAGCTGAGCTGCTTGGGGCTTGTTACTTTGTTGGTGAAAATACGTATATTTTCCAACCAGAAAGGGGGTAAATTACCCAAGAAGCAATCTTTGGTAATCTTTGCTGCACATGTGGAAAGGTGAAATAGTATTGGTACTAATGAGAACCCAAGCAGTCTTTTTGCTCATGCCACTGTCACCGACCTAGGTGATTAGATCTCTCCCATCCCTATGATTGTACAGTGCTTAATCATCCCCCCTCTATCGATGTAATATTACTAGGTCCAACTATCTCCGTTGGTAACTTGAATGCCCCCCCTCTAGGAGAGGTGCTTATTTGTTATTTTACGACTTCTTTACTTTCAAGTTTTACATTTTTTTATTCAATTATTTATGGGTGTTTATTAGTACTCATCATGGTTAGTGATACGGATTACCACATGCAGTTGACTTCCCTTTACGGTGGCCCCTTGGAGTTCCTATTTGTTGTGGATAGTACTGATGACCCAGCTTATCATGCTGTATCTCGTTTGCTTCTAGATTTTAAGGTACATTCAATAGTCTGCATAAATAACATCTTTTTTTTTTATATAGTTTTTCTGTACTGGTTATTGCAATTCCGTCTTTGTCTGTTTAGAAGTAAAGGTATGGGATTCTCAATCGATTTCAACTTCCAGTATGCTAAAAACTTTGCTTTCTGGATATATCAAATTATAAACTATATACAAGTTTTTGTTGAGATAAACTGGGAGTGGTCCTTTCAGAAACATCTTTAAGCTTAATCATAAGTCATAGGCTCTTCTATAGCAACTTCTCTATTCTCTTTACTGTACTTAACCAAATTTAATACAGTTATATGGTAAAGTTTTGAGGGTTTCAAACGACAACTTCTGTCCCTTGGCTTTGTTACATAGCCTTTGCTGTCATATGATAAAGAGGCATCTTTGTCAAACAGATATGATAAAGTTTTGATGGTTTCCAAATGGCAACTTCTTTTCCCTGGCTTTATCGCACTACCTTTGCTGTTCTACATCTGGATATAACAACAATCCATATACCCCTCAAAAGTCTTTAGCTGGCTTTTAGCTTATTCAGTTTATATTCTCTTCCTTACTTATTTATATGTGCAGGATGATGTTGATGCAAGAATAGTTGTAGCTGGCCCATCCACAACGTGTAGTCAAAAAATTCATAACCAGTTGGTATGCTCTAAGTCAACTTCTGAATTTTTTTTCTTGGCGACATTGAAGTTACTTAAGGATAGATTATATTGTGCACATGTAGGATGCTTGCAGGAATCATGTTAATTAGTTGTTTCCTAAGATACCATTAGATAATACTCATTTTGTAACACGTTTTGAATGGCAGGTTGGGGTAGAAAAAATGCATAAAGGCAGCAAGTATGTATTGTTTCTAGATGATGATGTTAGGCTGCATCCTGGATCAGTTGGTGCTCTCACTGCAGAGATGGAAAAGAATCCTGAGGTATAATCCTGCTGATGCACCTTCCTCCCATCTACTGATAGATGGTACTTAGTTCTTGATTCTAATGTTTTCCCTTTTTCTTGTCTTCAAATCTCTACTTGTCTTAACTCGGCAGTTAATTTATGCAGATATTTATTCAAACTGGCTACCCACTTGATTTACCGTCTGGAAGTTTGGGAAGTTACTGTATTTATGAATATCACATGGTAAAGCATGTCGAAGGACTATGGCTTTCCCATATGCTTTGTATTTGTGTCTACAGATGCTTAATAGTTTTCTTTTTTATTAATGACATGTTTTTTCTGGGTTGCCTTGGTTTAATTTGTTTACATTGAGAACCTTAAGGGTGCATTTGGTACAAAGGATAGAACATAATAGGGATCATTGTTTCTTGTTTGGCCGGACTTTTATGTGGAACAAACAGGAGCAGAGTGGAACAGGCGTGTTCCACCCCCACTCCATGGATCAGGGTGGAACTGACCTATATTTTACTAATGTAACCTCAAAATAAAACCTTTCTCATCTAAAACATCAAATACGCTTCCCTCTTTACATTTTACTCATTCTTTAAATCTTATTTATTGTATTTTATGCTCTTTGAACTTTGACTTTATTTCCCTCAACATATTATTTTTATATGGTTTCTATATTTTGGTTCATTTATATAGTTTATTAAATATTAATAATAAAAAATAATATAGAAAAAGTATTAATCAAAAATTGGAAACTACATAAACCTTTTGTTTTGGTGTCATTTTAATTGTCTTGAAGAAAACTTTCTATTTTGTTATAAAAATATTTATTTTATTATAATCTAATAAGTTACATAAATGAATCAAAATGTAAAAGATATAAACAACTCATTAAGGGTAAATTGGTTATTTTATCAATTCTGTCTTGTCCCCTTCTGTCTTACCAAACGCTGAACAACTGTTCTGTTTTGTCCTGTCTTGTTTTGATACCAAACGCACCCTTAAGTTGCTTAAATTTTGCCTCTTCAACTAATATCATTTTCTGTACAGCCATGTTCAATGGGATTTGCAACTGGTGGAAGGACATTCTTTCTTTGGGGAGGCTGCATGATGGCAAGAAGCTTTCACCCTTATTTTGACTTCCTAATGCTTGTAATAGAAGGTCCTTTTGTTTATTGATCTATGTGATTTTTTGGCTTTCTTTTGCAGATGCATGCAGATGATTTCAGAACTGACAAACATGGTGTCGTATCAGAGCTTCGTGATGGTGGATACTCGGATGATATGACTCTTGCGGCTATAGCAGGTAATGCATTTTTATATTGTTTGTCTATCTATTGCTAATTCTGTTGCTGAGTTTCTTTAGCAAGAGTTGTGCTATTTGAAGCATACATTATCCAGGAAAACATGTTACTCCCTCAGTCCAAAATAAATGTCCACAATAAAAAATACACACAATTTCAGAAATATGTAATTATTACACTTTTAATTAAGTAAATGACAATTTCACCCTTAAATTAATGATAAAGGGAGTAATGAATTTCACCATCTCATAATCAAGGGTAGAATTGGAAAGTACGCATTCGTTTTGGAAGTGGACACTTGTTTTTGGACAAACTAAAATAGAAATGTGGACACTTGTTTTTGGACAAACTAAAATAGAAATGTGGACACTTATTTTTGGGATGGAGGGAGTATGATTCTTCAATCTTTATTTTCTGAATGTGGTACGGTTTATATTGGCGCCAAATCTACTACACTTGCCATTCTATATGCCCTGTTTTACCACTTTCAATTGCTTATATCAGTATCCTTTTTCCAGGTGCTCATAAGAGGCTCATCACATCACCTCCTGTTGCAGTTTTCCCTCATCCTCTTGCCAGTGATCTTACTTTTGCAAGGTCTGAATAAGGGAAAGTTCATATGAGAACCGTAAATATTTTGACAACCGGAGAACCAACTATTTCATGAATTACTCATTATGAATAACCCTAGATTTCAAATATATATATATATATATATATATATATATATATATATATGTATATATATAATCCATCTTGAATATCATGATTTTCATTATTCATGATATTCATCATGAATATATGTCACGATATTCATCATGAATAGATGGTTTCAGGTTTTCAAAATATTAACGGTTTTCATTTGAACCCACCTTTGTCTGATTATACATAGTTGATCAAGTGTGGTAGAGAACAGCGATTTAAGACCAACAACCCCAAGTTACTGAATTTGATCTTTTATATGCCTTTGTGTAGGTACTGGAACTATTTGAGAAAACAAACGTTCGTCTTGGAGTCATACACAACAAATATAAACTGGATAATGAATCGGGCATTATTTTCTGTGCATTGCTACCTATCTTGGGGATTCGTATCCCCATATATCATGGCTATATTTCATCTTGTGGCAGCACTAGGATTTCGTTTGAAGGACAATATAGCCGAAGAACCTGTTCTCAATCCTAAAGGTAACCTTATCTTTTCTTACGGTCAGACCCCTTGAATCCTAGGTTAGACTAGGGATGTGTAGTCCTTCCTACCTTGGTTCTGTTTTCGTGTACTTGCTTCCATTTGTATGTTTTCTTTGTTTGAATTTTGGTTGCTTGCTTCCAACTCGTTTTTCGGGGTTCAAGTTTCAGCACTGTCTTTCTTGTTTCAAGTTCTTTTGCGATTTCTTTTTATGTTCTTTTTTCACAATTTTTTTACGCGCAAGCCGGGGGTCTTCATAGAAACTGCGGCTCTACCTTTTTGGTTGGTGGTAGGTCAGCTCTACTGGGCTTGTTTGGTTTCATTTTTTTTTGTTTCATGTAAGGAAGTGACAGTGAATTTATGTTTATGGACTTCACAATTGCACAGTTGTTGATATGACGAAGGATCGTGTGAGAATAAGAGTTATGGTGAGAATGGTGAGAACACCTCTGAGCTAGTGGATGAGTTGACTTTTTGATCTAACTTAATTTTGTTTCAACTACATTCATCGATTCTACCTTCAATTAGATTCAATTACTTTCAACTATATTCATTTACCTTTATTTTCAAATTTCTAACATGCATGAATTTGATAAATTTTCGGTCATGATGATAAAAAAAAGATAAATAATGGTAGTTGAATGTATATGAAGATATATAAAGGTTTTGGTCTCACCTTCTCACCATAGCTGATAGCTCTTATTCTCACTGGAATCCGACCCTTGTTGATATTTCCTATGATTATGAATAAATCAAAATGAAACAATTTACTTATGCAGTTGCAGTTTATGTTGTTAACATGTTTTCTAATGGTTTTTTGCCAGGGTTGATACTTGTTGGCTGCCTAGTCATATGCACCGGCATTGAACTTCTTTCAATGTGGAATTTGACAAGAATAGAAGTTCGGCTATGTAACATGTTGTCTCCTGAGGCACCACCGCTTTCACTTAGTGCTTATAATTGGTGTTTGGTAAGTTGTTATAACTCATCTTATAAGCCAAATTCTCTTTCTTTGACGATTTTGCGATGCATTTATTTGACCTTTGAACTCATCTATATCCCCTCTTACGCCGCCTTGTGTTTCCTTTACATCTATTCCTGATAGAGATGTCAACAGCCTTTTGCCATCCCAAATTCTTGATGCATTTTGGTTATGCTTTTCTTGTACCTGCTTCTGTTTGTATGTTATTGCTTACTCTTAGTCAACTTTTCAAGATTTTATCTTAATAGAACACTTTTCACGAGTCGTAGATCTTCACGTAAACAACTGCTCGCTTTGGGGGTAGACACTAGGTCTGTGTACATCTTGTCCTCCCCGGGTCCCACCTTTGGGCGGGATACACTGGGTTCATCTGGTTTGGTTGTATTGCTTGTTTGCACTCATTTTCACATGTAGCTTGCTCTCTTGTTTCTTTTAAATATTGTTCTGCAAGCCAGAGGTCTTCATGTAAACAACCTCTCTACCCCCACCCAAAAAAAAACCCAAAAAAAGACCCTACCCCTGCATGAGATTTAACTGGGTCCATTTGCTTTGGTTTTGTTCTTGCAAAGCTCTTCTATTTATTTATCATTATAATTAATTAGCTTTTTTTTACCCTAAGAGGGTGTGCAAGAGTCAATCATGAGCCTCATTTATATTGATTGGTCAAATCTAATATGATCAGGTTTTTGTTGCAATGGTGGTGGATAACTTCTTATACCCGATTTCAGCAATTCGCTCACATTTTTCTCAGTCCATCAACTGGTCTGGTATCCGATACCATTTGAGGAATGGGAAAATACACAAGGTGAGATTCTTGATAATCCCTTTAATTGTTCTTCGAAAATAATGCTCACATTCACATGTAAACACCACACACACACACACACACTTGTATCTATTACTCCCTCCGTCCAAAAACAGGTGCAACCTTTTGGGTATTCCCAAAAATAATAAAAACAATGTTTTTGTGGCCAAGTTCCAGTCCAAAATTACCTCTTTTTCCCATTAATGATGGTTGCAAAATGTTCATGGTCTAGATTTGATCCATTATATTACTCTGTTTTTTCATTATTATTGGGGGTATTTAAGATATATGATTCATAGTTATTCTTAAAAGTTTAATCCCCTTTCTAAAAAAGGAAGTATTTAACTGGACGAATAGTTTCTTGAGTTTTTTTTATTAATAATTAAATGCCTGAATAAGACAAAATTTAGAAAAATTGAGGACTAAGGCCTGTTTGGTTGTCTTCCATCATGTCCTATATGAATGAAGTTGTCTGTGTGGATTAATTTGTCTGTATAGATTGAGAAAGTTTTTGTCTGGGAGAGTTTCTTCATAGATAGGTACGTGTTTTTTAATTGGAAGGCGAAGGTTTGGAGAAAAAACATGGCTTTCTGCATAAATCTCCCCTAGAAGCTTACTGAATAATTTACTTTTTTATATTATTAAGCCACTACCAATTAGTCAAGTATAGCAGACCGAATAAGCTTCGAGTCTCATTAAGCTCATTGAGTTGCTAACAAATAGGCTCTAAAATAAATATCAGGAATATCTTGTAATGCTAATGGGCAGATAGGTGTTTCTTTTTACCGGTGCCTATTTTCTTTTATGCCCATGGTTACCTCTCCCTCTGTCCCAAAATAAATGTCTACAATGAAAAGGGCATACAGTTTTAGAAATGTGTAACTATTAAACTTTGTAGTGGACTAAATGACAATTTTACCTTTAATAATAGAGGTAGTAATGGATTTTATTCATCTCATATTCAAGGGTAGCATTGGAAAGTAGGTGTTACTTTTGAAAGTTGAATATTATTATGGAACAAACTAAAAAATAGAAATATAGACACTTGTTTTGGGATGGAGGAAGTAGGGGTGGATTTGGTACGGTACTAAGTTTTTTCCCCCAATACCGTGTAACAACCAATTATAATTGGTACACAAAATCCTGTACCATGTACCAACCAAATGTACTTGGTACCAACTTAATTGGTATTGGTTTTTTACCAACTTCAGGTTAATATATAAAAACTTGTCATTTTGTTCAAATTTTGAGTTGCATTTTGAATTTTCAGGTACCATATGTGATGTTTACGAGTTTCTAAATGTAAAGAATAGAACTTGCTAACATTCAAATGTTCAAACAAAATAGTTAAAGTTATAATGTTTAATATTTGATGTATAAAAAATACAAAAGACAAAGGATCGTGTGAGAATAAGTGTTAAGGTGAGAAGTGCAAGAAGAGGTTTGGACTCTTGATCACTTTTAATCCTAAAACAACCAATGATCGTGCTTTAGAAGGAAATTGATCTAGTGTATCTCATTAGTGTTGATCTAGTGGTTCTCTTCAATTAGGATTGATCTTAGTGTGGAGATCTCTTCTTCTCTTCTCACCATAACTTTCATTCTCACCAGAATCCAACCCAAACTAATGAATAATTAAATAAGTCGGTACCATGGTACTGGGTATAGGAGTTCCAACACCGTGTAACAACCAAGTTTGCATACTTGTTACAATACTACCAACCAACTGTAATGGATACAAATTTAATTGGTACAGTTGGTATAAATGTTGGCTAGTTTGGTTTGGTACAGAATTGCCACCCCTTGTTGGAAGTATTTATAGGCCTTGGTTATTTTTTCTTTCCACTCGTACTTTTGCACAAGGTGCGGGATCTTCACGGAAATGACCGCTCTACCCTTTGGGGTAAAGGGCATATCCGTTCATCCCACCCCAACCTTGCTTTTGAGTGGGATACACTGGGTTTGTTTAGTTATTATAGAAGAAATGAGATGCTATTCCAGTGAACGGAAACAAATATTTAGTTATCTATACAAACAAGATATACAAATTATAATAGATTTGATCTTTAGATTAAATGAAATCCATGATGGGTTATTTTTGCTATTTTGGTGTTAGATCGAACGAACAATGGAGAAAGGCAAGAAATTTTCAGATTTGGCAGCAAAGCGTTTATACGGTAGGAAAGGAGCCCAAAGCAAGATCTCGATCCTTGGTTCTTTGTCGAGAAGTTTGGCTCACTGGCGGCAACCAAAGAAGTACGATGTGTAGTTTCGGGTCGTTTCAGATTGCTTGTGATTAATTCTATATTGGGTTTTAGGAGAACAAGAAGTTACCAGGTATTGTTAATTTGTTATTCATCCATGAACTAGCAGCCATTCCATTCTTTTCATCCATTTTGCAACCAAAAAAAAAAAGAAAAAAAAAAGAAAAATTAAATTCAATTGATTGATTCTTCAGGTGTAGTTTGGGTTGGTTTTGTAACTTGTAAATTTAATTGTTGTGTAATTTAAAGGAACTACTACTATTACAAGTCCTCATGTAAGACTCATTTTGTCAAAGGAAAGTGACACAGATTTGCATTACAGTTTTTTTGCAGCCATTTTCAATTATTATGCTAATTTAAGGGTTGTTTGGTTGGTCTGTTTGGATTAATATGTTTGTATAGATAAATTAAGAAAGTTTTTATTATAGATGGGAAGAGCTTGTTCTTTAATTTGGTGGGGGTAGAATTTGGTTTTCTGTATAAAGCTTCTTTAAAAGTTTACCGGATAAACCTCTTTCTATATCATTAAGTTACTATTAAATAGTCATGTATAGCTGACCGAATAAGTTGAGTCCTATTAAGTCTATTAAGAGGGTGTTTGAGATTGCTTATAAAAATAACTTATTGACTTRTTACGGTGTGACACTGGTAATAAACACTTTTGAGTGTTTGGATAAACAACTTATACCGGTGCCAAACCGGTAATGAGGAGTTTTTGAAGAAGTTAAAACTCTTATAACTTAGGGTTAAATGCATGAAATAGCAAACTACTTTCACAAAATTTCTTATTATAGCATTCTACTTTTGTTTTTCTTTATTACAACAATGTACTTTCAAATTATTTTTTATTAAGACATTGTACTTTAAAAAATCTACCCATAATAGCAATGGATAACCTGTTACCTTTTAAACCGGTTAACCCTTTGACTTTTTTACTTGTATGGCTTTAATGAGGTGATGTGGATGATACATCATTTTGATGACTTAACTAAAATTAAAATAAAAACATATTTCAAATTATTATTAGTTATTTTCATTTTTCATTGCTATTATCTAAAAAAACATTTAATTTTTTTTTTACTTTTTCTTTTTAGGTTGCATTCAAATTAAATATTCTTAGAGTAAAATATTTATTAAATAAATATGCAACATTATTTTCGAGATATATTTTATTTGTAAAAAAGACAACTTTTCCTATTTTATGTTGTTCAAATAAATACATATCTTTTAAAGTTCTCTTTAAAATATTAACGAAATAAATTGTTATCTACAATTTTTTAATATTGTTATATTAATAAATACTTCAAAAAAATCTAATTAATTTATACGTCAAGTAAAAGTTTTTAAACAAATATAATATATTCGTCAAGTAAAGATAATATTTTTTGTTAAAAATTTAAATTCTTATTTTCCTTTTTTCAAAAAACACATTTTTTTTAAATATTAGCGAGATAAGTTGTGTTCTACTAGTTTTATTGATATTGGTATATTAATGAATAATTTAGAATTTTTTTAATTCATTTAATACATTTATTAAAAAAACATGTAAAATATCTAAATATTAAAATTAAAAATACAGTGTTTAATAAGAACTAGTAGATGCTATAATAAAATAATTTTGAAAGTACAATGATGTAGTAAAAAAGTCACATCACTATAGTACATGTAGACAGCCTACATGGACAATGAGGTGGCATGAAAACCTAGTATAATGGGTAAATTTAAATCAAAAGGTTACCCAATGCTATAATGGGTAAATTTTTCAAAGTACAATGTCCTAATAAAAAATAATTTGAAAGTACATTGTTGTAATAAGAAAAATTGAAAGTACAATGCTATAATAAAGAAATTTATAAAAGTAGATTGCTATTTTATGCATTTTGCCCTATAACTTATAATAAGTTGATAAGTGTTTTTATAGAAAAACATAAGTTGTTTTAAATAAGCAATCCCAAACACCTCCTAAGATGCTAATAGACATGCCCTTGTATGACCATCGGATGAAATGTAAGATGTTTTTTTTTAATTAAATTTTGATTAAAAAATCGCTTTAATTAGTTACAGTTTTGAATACTTCAAATAAATTAAATGTTTTATATATTTATATTATGTATCGTTGAATTGAGTGGATATTTTCGGATAAAAGATGACGAAACCTGTAATTGTTCTTTAATTACTGCTAGTAATAGTATATTTTTATATGTAAATATATGTGTGTCTGAGTAAAGGGGTTTTTGCTACCATTTCAGTTGTCTTCACAACGCAGTTTCAATTGTATCTTATTATATAGTAATATTAACGAAGTTATTCTCTTTTAAATCAAAATATTAAACGGTTTTATATGTGTAGAGTTAAGAATCTGATCCTTTTTGAATTGAAGACGATAAAGAAGAACAAAATATGTGTGATATCGAAGAAACCCTTGTCTAAGGATTTGCCTTTGTCGAATTGACAGATGAGACATTGGTATCTGAACAGATGATCTAGAACGTATTGCCACATGAATAGGGAACAAGATGCCTTTAAGATAAGCATTTGAAGAGGAAAACAGTGTCGAAATCGCCTTTTTTCTGAGTCAATATCTTATGGATCTTTATTCTTCATCCATTATTTGCATTAGCATGTTGTACATTAGAAGTCGAATGTACAACATGTTAATGTAAAAATGAACGAAGAAAATGGAAAAACGAAAAAGAACTGTACCAATAATCTAAAACATTTTGTCCCGGCAAAATCTTATCGAAACACTCGGTGTTAATTTACCTAAATACCATTTTTCTCACTTCATCTTTCTCTCACCGAAAGTTAAATATGCCAAAGTTAAGAATAAGATAAAGTTGTATGACAAAAGCATCAATTAAAGCCTTAATTCCCTCCCTTCTTGTCAAAATTCCCCTTTTACCCCTTGTTCTTCTTAAAAATACAAAATTTCCCTTTTCACCCACCCTCCCCCTCCTGTCTAGGGGTGTTCATGGGTTGGTTTGATCGGATTGAAGACATTTGAACAACTTAATTTAATTCTTGCGGTTTAAAAAATCTTAATCCAACCCAACCCGAACCAAAGTGCAGCCCAACCCAACCCAACTCGTACGGGTTGGTCGGGTTAATACTTTGGTACATTAAAATATTCTTTTAACCTAGAATATGTTATTTCTCTATTCACAATTTCTTTTTCATAATCAACCATTTGATACAACTTATCCATACTTCTTACGAATATCACATTCAGTTAATTTTCTCAATTCACATATATATGTTCACATTTACTGAACATATATACGAATGAGTTATATAAAGATATGAATAGATTGAAAATATGTGTATATGAAAGCATACATGACAGTGTAATTGTTAATGTATATACTAATAGAAATTCAACAATCATATAAATCCAAGAAATAAAAAGGATATCGGGTTCATCGGGTTGGGTTATGTTCAAATAATAGTAACCCAATATCAACCTAGGTAATATGGTTTGACAATTTTACAACTCAATTAGACAATCGAGTTACTTCGGATTGAATTATTTCGTATTGGGTTGGGTTGATCATGTTGATCGGGTTAATCGGGTTTTTGAGCACTCCTACTTCCTACTATTATTCTTGCAAGAAACACAAATTTCCCTTTTTACCCTCACCCTTCCCTCTCCCTCCTATTCTTCCTATTACAAAAAACACACATGACACTAGCTTCAACATCATCATTAGGAACACAAAAGCACAAGATTCAACACTAACATAATGAGCTGTTGTGGAACCAAGAAACCAAGAACACTCTCTCCTCCCAGAACTCCACCACCACCACCACCACTGCCACCGCAGTCGCCGACCGCCATGAACCACCACCCGCAACCGAAAAACGTCAAACATGAAATCCTCCTTTCCATACCTTCCTCCAAAGTTCATCTAATGGACGAAGGGGAAGCAGTCGAACTTGCCGCAGGAGATTTCACCATCATCCAAATCTCCGACGAAGAAACCCTACTCGCCAACATCATCAAAGTTGGCGACGATCTTCAATGGCCGTTGACCAAAGACGAACCGGTCGTCAAGCTCGACCATCTTCACTACTTGTTCTCGTTGCCGGTGATCAAGAACGACGATCCGTTGAGCTATGGAGTGAGCTTTTCTGGTGAGAATAATTTGAGGTTGTTGGATAAGTTCTTGAAGGAACATTCATGCTTTTCGAGTTCGTCGTCAAGAAAGACGGATATCGATTGGAAAGAATTCGCTCCCAAGGTCGATGCTTACAATAACTTTCTAGCGAAGGCGATCGCTGGAGGAACCGGTCAGATTGTTAAAGGGATCTTTATATGTAGCAATGCGTATACGAACCAGGTTCGTTTTCGTTATTAATCAATGTTCTTAATTGGTTTTATACGACGTCAAATATATATAAATAATAAATGTCTTAAATATTTATATTACAAGATTCAATAATTTGGGATCATGCAAAACAGGTGCAAAAGGGAGGTAAGACGATTTTATCACAGCCCGCGGACGAAATCAATGGCGTCTCGAGAAATAATACCGAAAGCAAGAAGATCGATGGTTCGAGAAACGAGAACGGAATCAACAAAAGTTTAAAAAGGTGTCGTATTAAAAATTCCGTTCTAGACTGTGTTTGATGTTGTAATAAGCTGTTAGAATGAAATTAGACGACATAACAATGGACAATCTAGTACTAGAAAACCACTATAAAATCGGGTTTATAGGACGTTAAATATATCTGAAGTGCCTAGAATTTACGTTTATAAGACCAAATAATAATTCGTTCTATCTTAAAGTGTTACTATAAGCTTATACGACGGTTTTTGAGTGTTTTATCAGGATTTTTAGAACATTTTTCAACAAAGTGTCGTATTAGCTATGTTATAGGACATTATTGAGAATTGATCTATAAACACATCTTTTTATAGTACATTTTTTCAAATTGTGTCATGTAAAATAGTTAATACGACATTTTATTTTAACAATGTTTTAAGAACTTGTTACGATGCCCAAAGAAACACTTTTAGATATGACCTTTTTTTATCTGATCATATAAACTTAATTTCTATAAAAGAAACTCTTAGAACGCTTATATTTTTTTGCTTCTTATAAACCCAATTTTGTTGCAGTGAACCTATTTTGTTGTAGTAATTGACGCTTAAATCTTCTCTCTTCTCATTCGAAAATATGTGCATGTATTTAGTGTACGAAAGCTTTCTAAAATGACCGAAAGCATGAGTAAAGCAATGCTGAACGGTGTCGGGATAGCAACGGGATCGGTCATGGGACCGATGGTTCGGTCTCAAGCTGGGAAGGCGTTTTTTAGCATGGTTCCGGGGGAGGTCCTCCTAGCTTCTCTTGATGCACTTAGTAAGTAGTATAATACAAGTTCTCATTTCTTTTCTATGTGTATGTATGCATGTGTATATATATATATATATGTATGTATGTATATATAAATATATATATGCATATTTAGGGGAAAGCCTCAATAAAACTGAAAAACTGAAAAACACCTTAATAACCGTTCATCTGTACCGTATGCAAATATACATACAAAAGTAAGTGAATATGTATTCTAGTTTTTATGCACATGTGATTACAAGTGAATGAAGATGTTTCCTGGTTTTTATGCACATGTGCATACTAGAAAAATTACTTATTTAGTTGTATGCAGATTTGCATACAGTACAAATGAATGGTTACTATAGTATTCCTCAAATTTTCATTTTTTGGCGGTTTTTCCAACCTGACCTTATATATATATATATATACACACACACACTACAAAACTCACATACAGAAAGGTCGAAATCGAGCAGTATCCCGAATACACTGTTAGGAAAACGGCTCGTCGGGTATGCAAGAAACTTGAAAGTGTTGACGAGGGGTTAATTTTCTTGGATATCTGCAGACACAGTGATGGATGCAGCTGAAGCTGCTCAAAAACAAACCTTATCAGCCACATCTGGTGCTGCAACTCGGATGGTCAGTGAAAGGTATAATCCTTGTAATGGTTATTGCTTTTTAGAATGCCAAAAAACCGTTCTACCAACGAGTCATTGGCATAACAGTATCTGGGTTACTGATACTGCTCAGTTTTTCAAAAAGTCAAAGGTTCAGACGTCACCAAATGTGGACCATACAGATGGGTCCCACCCTCGTTCTTTAATCCGTTTGCAACTTTTTCTTCTTAAATGTTTCCAAGTTATTAGATCGACCGTCAATAATGCTGCTTTTGATTTCAGGCTCCTCCATAGAGTTCGTCTTTTAAGGCCATCGGGGATTTTTCTAGATGTTTTTAGGGCCCTGAACATTAGTTGAGGTGCGTGCAAGTTGGTCTAGACACCTACCCCTTAACAAAAAAAAAAAATAGAGAAGTCAATAATCATAATCAACGACTCTCCAAGTCAGTAAGGGGTTGTTTGATTGGTCTCCAATAAAATCCTATATGGATACAGTTGTTTATGTATATAAATTTGTCTGTATGAAGGTTGTTTTTTCATAGATAAAAGTAGCATGTTTTTTAATTGGGAGAGACAGATTTGGAAAAAAACTTGGCTTTCTGTATAAAGTTTTATCTAAAAGCTTAATGAATAGATCATTATCTATATCATTAAGCCACTATCGAACAACCATGCATAGCTGTCTGAATAAACTATGAGTCTCATTAAGATCGTTAAACTGCTAACAAACATACCTTAAGATTGTTTCTAAAAACCCTCGTGGTTTTGGTGCTGTAGGACTGTATGGCACTGAGTCTAGAACATGTAGATTACTGGTGCCTTTAGGTTTGTATACCACTTTAAAGAGAACGTACTTTGATGTACATGCATTTAATTTACAATGTCGAAAACAGGTTTGGCGAAAGCGCAGGGGAAGCAACGGGCAATGTGCTTGCGACTGCAGGGCATGTTGCGGGCACTGCTTGGAATGTCGTCAAGATCAGAAAGGCAATCAATCCAGCAACCTCCGTCTCCAACGGCATTCGTAGGAATGCTGCTAAAACTCGATGAACGATAAGAAATGAAGAAAATTCCAATAAGATTGAGATCATTTATTGTAATCTTTCATATGAAATTATGTATGCAAGTATTGAACATTGGAAATGGAAAGGGATTGGTCAAATGTGTATTGTTCTTCTATTTTTTGTTTTTTCAATTAAGGGTTTTCACAAAAAAAAGCTTATGTACCTTTTGGGGCAAGGCAATGCCAATGGGGCGGGTTTTGTAATCCTCGACTCTGGTTTTTAGTAACAGCCCCCGGCCCTAACGAATACGGGGATTAACATCCCGTCCCCGGTTTCCGATCTTACGGAAAATCTTTGTCCCCATCGAAACGAATAAACTGGGATTCCCACTAAACGGATTAACTTTCAGGGTGCGTTTGGTATGCAGACTACATGGGACGGGACGAGACAAAAAAAAAACAGTCCCATGTTTGGCATGCTATGGACAAAAAAATACATGGGACAAGATGAGACTATTTTTAAATTTCATGGGACAAAACTTAATGGTTTTTGTTCCACCAAAATAGGTGGAACAACATGGGACTAAATATCAATTGACTATAATACCCTTGTTTCCAATAGAAAACCTAATTACCACAGCCTCCTTCATTGACCCGTCTCTTCCACAATTTATAAAAAATAATTAATTATATAATTATTATAAAAAAATAATTAATTATATATTTCCAAAAATGCCCACAGAGACTGTGTTTTCGTGTAGTTTCTTATGCTTCTTCTTCTATTCTCTTTGAATATTACACAAAAATCAATAAAAACCAGTTCCCATAAATCATATAATCTTCCAAAAACGTAATTTGCATTTCAGCAAACATTTCTTTACAGAAACCCGTTTTGATGCTATAGAAATGATCTTGATTCCGTTCGTTTGGAATTTTTTTTTGATATAAAATAACATTGAACAACATTTAAGGGTAATATGGTCATTTTAACAGTTTTGTCCTGTGTTGTCCTAGTCGTACCAAACATGGGACATACAATTAGTCATGTCCCGTCCCGTCCCGTCCAGTCCAGTCTGCGTACCAAACACTACCTCAAGTATTTTTTATAATCTGCAAACGTCAACAATGAACTGAATGCTATCATGAAAGTTGATACAATAACTATTGACGGTTTACAATTTCATAAAAAATGTGGCAAATGTTGGATTCTAAAAAGTTTAACTTTCAATGGAAAAACCGTAAGTTACATCGTGTGGTTGGTTTCAGGGGAAAATGGTAAATAAATGAAAAATAAAAATTTATGAAAAAACAAATTAAAAGTACATTAATATGAATATTAAATTACGAGAAAAATATGAATTTTTTTGGTATAATTTATTTCGTTCGAATTTTGTTTAATTTTCATTTATTTTTGAATAAGAAACAGGGATAAGTTTTTTTAATTAAAAAATGTTGTTGTAGTCCTGCTTAAACATATTTATTAGATCAATTAATGTAACGGTTATTAAGGTGTTTTTAGCTTTTTTTTATTATGTTAATATCATTGTGTGTGTGTGTATATATATATATATATATATATATATATATATATATATATATATATATATTAGAAACGTACTCGTATAATACAGCGAGATATATAGTGATTTTAATATTTTATTTTATTCTTTATCTCAGTCGATGTTATAATATGACTTTATGTGATTTTGAGAAAACGATGATGTTTTTATTTTTGAATAAAATATATGTTTGAATATATCATAAAAATTTGACAAAAATATATCGATAT
>NC_037544.1:36786514-36802382 GCF_001531365.2 Cynara cardunculus var. scolymus | reverse complement strand
TAATAAATTATATTTGTATATAATTTATTTACAATCTTAAATTTTAAAGTAATAAATTATAAAAAATAATTTGTAAGAGTTCTTATAAAATGGTTTATGATATAAAAAACATGTAAACACTTGTGCCTGGATAACAGGTCGCCGCCCTTCAGCAAAACCCTAGAACTCGCAGATCAACTGAAACCTTCATCAATGGCGGACGAGACGGCGTCGATGAGCATATACAGAGCTTCGAGAATAATTAAGAGAAGACAGAGCTCTTTGTACAATTCTCTACTATCAATTCACGAGGACTCGATCTTCGTATCGGAGATAGCTCAGTTATGGCCTGAGTTGCCCCTTGTAGCCAACCTGCGTTGCGGGCTCTGGTACGCTAAGAAATTTCATTCGAATTGTTACTTCAAGTCGACGGATGGCCATACGAATAACTTGTCGTTCAATACCTCTCGGCTTAATCTCCATCTAGCCATTCTCGCAGGTTATTCTCTCTGAACTCCTTGACGTTTTTGATCGACGTTTCTACTTTTCAAATTTGAATTCGACATTTCTACCTTTTTGATCGATGTTTCTGCTTTTTAAAATTTAAATTCGACGTTTCTACTTTCTACGTTTTTGATCGATATTTGTTGAAGTTATCTTATGGTATATCATGTTCAACAGTGTCTGGAGATTATGACTTACAGAATTTTAATTCACACATATGTGTATATGCGTCCAGATTGCTTGTTTATGCTGGATAATGATATTTAGAGTTCTGTTGCATTTGTTATGGATAGGACAGAGGGGAGGGTGTATGATCGTTGATTCTACTCGGAAAGGGAAGAGGTTTCCAGACAGTATGTCAAAAACCATACCGATTTGGACTTGCGTATTGAATCGTGCAATTTTGAATTATAGAAACAAAATGGATGGAATCAATAAGCCTATGGAGGAGGGAGTAAGTAGATGTTTTCATCATCTCTACCATTATTATCAGATATGCTGCATATTTTCTTCAGATATGATGTTATAGAATTGGAAAAAAGTTGTTTAGATCATATAAGGTGATTGTTCTTACATGCTTTAACCAGTCTAAAATGCACAAGAAGATTTTTAGGTGGCGTTAGGTTTATAGGATGAAATATGTCAGAACTGGAATCCAAAGCAACTGAATAGAATTTAATCAGTTTTGACCATGTGTTTGGTGGTTTGTCAAAAAAATTTGGAATATGTTTGTTTGGCTCGCTAAATATAATTTCAGAATTATAATAAGATAGTGATAAATTACCAAAACACCCCGTTACGATATTTTCATATTTTATTGATTAGTTTATAAATACTATATAATGATAAAATTAATAATGATATTAGTTGGTGTTGATGGTGGCAACGTTGCCAGAGACGATGATTGTGGTGGTGGCAGTGGTGTGGTGATGGCAGACAGGGTGGCGGTGGCGGTGGTGGTGGCAGCAATGGTGGTGGTGGTGGCAGCAATAATGGTGGTGGTGGTGGTGGTGACGATTATGCGATGGAATATATTAGATTAAGTATAATGACATTTGGATGAAGTTGAATTGGAATTCCTTACTAAGACGTAAGGAATTTAAATTCCATCATATGTGGATTGGAATTCCATATTAAAAGTAATAAAATTCCCCGAATGCATGAATGAAATTTGGTCAATATTCCAATTCTTTCAGATTCCATTGAATTCCAATGAGCCAATCACGACCTTAGATTTAATTTTAAACATTAATTAGAGATGTATCTATACATGTCTCCATAAATTTGTTCCTTTTCAGCGATTTATATCTTGTACGAGTTAATTTGTCTTCTTCCAAACATATATCTATATCACTTTGCTGTTGGCATGTTTGTAGGTGAATTCTTCTGCTCAAAATTCTGATACTACTGTACACGAGTCGCCTAAATGGGACTCATCTTTGCATCTTCCCCTTTGGGTGCCTGATACAGAGAGAGTGAGGATAGAGTGTAACTTAGATGGATGGATCAAGCAACTAGAAACAAGTGGAGCCGATATTGCTTCCATCTCATCTTTACTGAAAAAACCTCTACGGCCTCTTTGGATTTCACAAAAAACCGTCATATGGTTAAATGAAGTTCCTGATTATGATTCTTGGGATTTCACACCCATAATCCTTATTTCTGCATCTGCTGCAAGAGATGTATATCGACAAAAAAGGAGCTCTGAATTTAGTTGGAATTACATAGCAGGAGCCGGAGACGATGAAGAGAGTTGGGCAAGAGGTTTAACGCCTACCTTATTTTGGAATAATGTCTATGATTTAATTAATTCAGGACCTGATGTGTGTAACCAAAAGGTAGCGGCAATTGTTGAAAGGGATAGGGTATATCGTGCACAAAGGGGACAGAATGCTCCTCAGGTATCGGTTAAACCTACAAAGTTGGCGAGCACCAATTCAACTCATATCCAAGACCAACCATTAGACGTAATTATGGAGGATGGAACTGGTGGACACTCATTAGGTGATGAGCATCCGATATACTGGTTGGGTTCGACAAATCTTGCAGTCTGTGCGACTGGATATGGTAAGCTGTTTTGTATACATCAGAGTTAATAATAGTTTGCATGATATGAAGGATCGTGTGAAAATAAGAGTTAGAGGTGAGAAGTGTAAGAAGGGATTTGGACCCTTGATCACTTTTAATCTCAAAAGAACTCATGGATTGCGCTTTAGAAGGGAATTATCCATCCGCTATATCTCATTACACTTGATCTAATGTTTCTTTTCAATTAGGATTGATCAGGGGTTGGAGATCCCTTTTTACCCTTCTCACCATAACTTTCATTCTCACCAGAACCCAACCCTTGCATGATAATCCTACCAAAACTATTAATTGAAAATCAGGGAAGACCTTTTATTGGATAGCATTTACTTATTTCTTGGATAGAGGCAGGTTCATCTAGGAACCTTAAATATTTTAGGAACCTAGTAACCACCTATTTTGTGAGTATTCATAGTGAGTATTATTCATCACGAATATCTATCACAACGTTCATTATGAAATTTTTTATCACAATATTCATCATGAAATAAATAGACGGACCTAGAGGGGTGGTTAGGTGGCACGTGCCACCGTATTGTTCCTCCGTGGTAAGGTAAAAAAAATCAGGTTCGGAAAAGGTGCAACCGTTTTATTCTAGAAGGTGCAACCATTTTATATGGTGCCACCTTATCCAAAAATTCTTGGGTCCGTCCCCAGAATGCTCACAAAAAGGGTAGTCACTGGGTTCCTAAAATATTGGAGGTTCCTAAATGAACCTCCCTCTTTTTGGATAATATCTTTACTTATTTCTTGGATAATCTTAACTAAAAAAGACTGTAATTCTTCCCACTTGGCCATTAAAATCATCTCGTCTTGTTCAGATTTCAAGGCATCCAATGTTGATGGCATATTAAACTGCGATCAAAATCAGATTCTTTGTAGTCTTGAGGACTCAGAAGCTCATTTGCACCTGCCTATCATGGTGACTATTTATTTATTTTTAATGCTGTTTTCTTGTAATCTCGTGTTCTTTATTGATCTGCCCAGCTGATTTCATGATCTCTTTTACCTTTATAGAACTCGAAGTTTGATCGGTTTTCTCTGCAAAGAAATCTACCTTCTGCGCTGACTTTCGCCAAGCTGCACCTGAAAGGGGGAAAGAAGCTTTCAGTTTGCTGCAACAGTGGTAAGCATTAATTCATGCGTTCTTTAGGGATCTTTTTCTTAAATCTCGTTTCTTATTGGCTTTTAAAGCTAGTTAGTAGAATTCTAATTAATTTTGGCTTTTGAACTGGATTTTTGAACACTTCTGTGTTCTAAATTCTAATGGAGGAATTGGGCATAGTTTTTCCAGCACCAGAGTAATGTTATCATTTCTTTGATTTCAGGGGAAGACATCAGTGTTTGTGTTTGCTTGGCAATATTGATTTCATTATTCAATGTTGAAGGTATGTAGACTTGATGCCAATCTCTTATATATATATATATATGCATTGTTGCTTTGTTGGGATTTCGGAAGTCATACATGCAGTGAAATAATAAATTACCCGAGATTCCGAACCAAAGATCTATGTGAAATACATTAAATAAACCAATAAAATCGAAATAATTTCTTCTCGAATAAAGCTTCGAACTTTCTGATGTCACAACTTCAAAGTTCACAACTTTGATGTTGAATCTTTAGGATAAAATGTTCTGACCCTTTAATGGTATCGACATGAACATGGGATCACACTCAAATTGTAGGAATTCCAAGATTCTGTTAAGGTGTTAGCCATTGTTAATGGAGAAATCAACTAACGGTTTCAAAGGGTGTGTGATAAAATTAGCACAAACCCTAACCACTTAGGGTTTGCCCTTAGGAGTAGAGAAAGCCCTAATTGTAACTACTCTTTTGGGCTTATGGTAATTTTATCTCCTGTTTCGAAACTCTTTCGTCCTTTGAACAATTATTTGATTAACTAAGTGATTACTAAGCCCAATTAACCAACACTTTGGTTAATTAATTCCTTATCCGGAAGTGTATAAAGTGTGACCATTAGGGTTCACAAAATTAGTTTATTATTGCAAGTAAGCCGTGTTAAGCAATAGATCCTTACTATCCAAGTGACGAGAACTAATTGATCTAACAAATCATTGATTTGTGTGGTCATTTTAACGCATGAATCGTGTCCCTTCATCCTAGGTGCCTAGATTGAAGACAATACATGGTTTATTTTTGTCATTAAGTTCAATCTCTAGTTTCTTGATTTGTTAGCAAAAAACCTCAACATTGTGGATGCTTAAACATTTTGAGCCATCTAAAGCAGAATTTGCACGCTATGGACCAGGAAGCCTTTACATAAGTAATGTAGGACACTGTTCTTTTCAGTTCTAAAGTGTAAAAACTTCCTAGGTTGTTCATCAACCTCATATTATTGTCCTTTTTTCTTCGTTTTTCTGTTTTGTTGTTTGAATTTAGCGCTTAGTTGATGTGAATTACTTGTCCTTTCACAACTCTTCATGTTTTATTAAGGGTGGTTTACCAAGCGCTTATCAGGTGTTGCTTACCTTACCGTGTGAGCATCTCAACACTTGTAATCTTACCCGGTAAGTTCTCACCGGGTAGAAGACACTTACCAATGATCCATTTTGATGGCCGAGAATGTCATCACGCAAGTGAGAGTGGTGACTTTTTCCGGTAAGCGTTTGGTAAAATACCCCTAAATGATTAAAACCCTAAAATCTCCATAATTTCCACCAGTACCCTTAAAGTGCTAGATTGATGCCTACTGAAGTTCATAATCTGGATTGTCTTCTAAGGTTACAATTGTCAACAGGGGTTTATGATGACGGGAAATCCTTCAAGGAGACACAAATAACGAAGCTAGATATGCGACAACGGCTCATATTCATATGCAAATTCGCCGTAAATGCCCGACCATCAAGAGGTAATATGAAGCAAGTCTTCAATTTTCTTGCAGGTGCAAGTACCTGACCATCTTGCTGAAACCAAGTCAGCGATCTTTACAGAATCAGTCGTTTTACTTTTGTGGTTGAGGCCAAGTCTGCACACATCTTACCCTCCACGGACCCCACCTCAGATAGAATATACCGGGTTCGTTTGGTTTTGTGTGTCATACATAAACATATTGTCCGTGTAGCTTTAGCTTAGCAAGTAAGGAGGTGACTATCTTTAGTGTGAGCCACCATCCACCTACCCATGAGACGTGATTTACCTACCCTATAATGACTGAGACCATCATCATAAACCCTTTTTTGTAGAATGCATACAAATGTTTCCCCTGATACTTTAGCCTAGCGAGTAACGAGGTGGGTATCCGTGTAGAATTAGTACAAACCCACCCACATGATGGCTGTCGGACCAGTAGCACGAGGGTGACGTTATGACCTCTTCTTTGTAGGATGTTGGTGTAAATCTTATAGTTGATATTACCATTCATACTATATAACATTTATTGCAACATTTTTCATGGGGTCCTTTCTTCTAGTGAAGATATTTAGTGTGACCATGTTCATGAAATAAGGGTGTGAATGAGCCTAGTCGAGTATTAGGGGTTACTAGAGTTTAGTCCGACTAAATGATACTCGGCTTGAGCTTAATGCTCATTTATGTGCTCGAACTCATGATCGATTAACTTGTTTATTGGCTAGAGCTCGATTATTTTAGAGATTGAATAACATGTGATCAATTAACTTGTTTAGTGGTCCAAAAAGTGTATTATTGAATGGTCATCTCAAGTCGAAAAATTTGATAAGAGTTTTCGAATGAGCCGAGTCAAACATTAGTGTTATGAGCTGTTCTAGTTGAGTTCAACAAATTGTATTGTTTTCAAGATCGACTGGAGCCTAAGAGTTATTAAGCTTGTGCTCAAATTAAGAACTTCCATTCACAAAGTTAAAAGTTGGAGGAATAAAAAGTACCAGGACGTCTCAGGTTCAAATCCAAGGAGGAATAAAGATCTCCTTGTGGCCACGGAGGTTCAAATGCGGTGACTCCAGGCTATTTGCAAAGCAAGTGGTCGTCCTGGGATTAGTCGGCTCATATAGCGGGTTGAATATCCTAGTTAATAAAAAAAAAGTTAAAAGTTGGTGAAAGCTAATGTATTGTAAGAGCATCTCCAACAGTTTCTCTAGAATGGAGGAACTGATAATTTTGAGCAATTTTTTGCTCCAAGAGATCGCTTGAAACTTTCCACAAAATAGAGAAAAATATTTAAATTTAGAGAAATCTCAAAAATGATTATGATGAGAGAGAATCATTTTTATTTATTTATATTCCATCAATTAAAAAAATCTTGAAATTAAATGTTTAGATGAGTGAAATAATATTTTATAAAAATGTATGAAATATTTTAACAATATAATAAATGTTGTAATTTTTGCAATTTTTTGCTCCAAGAGATCGCGTAAAACTTTCCCCAAAATAGAGAAAAATCTTTAAATTTGGAGAAATCTAAAAATTATTATGATGAGAGAGAATCATTTTTTATTTATATTCCATCAATTAAAAAAATCTTTTGAAATTAAATGTTTAGATGAGTGAAATAATATTTTATAAAAATGTATAAAATATTTTAATAATATAATAAATGTTGTAATCTTCGAAACAAAGAAGCTGGTTGGAGTTGAATGCATCATTTTTTTGGAGCTTTTGACTTATGATTCTCCATTTTAGAGAAATTTTGGAGAATCCGTTGGAGATGCTCTAAAAAGCTATGAGCATCTTCATCGGTTTCTCCATAATTTATCATTAAAAATTAAAACCTTAAAAAAATATTAGTTGATTATAATTAGAATATCTAAACGTTTAACTTCATGGATTTATATCAATAGGAATAATAAGTTATCGTTTCTCTCTCCTAAGAGCATCTCAGCTGTGTTTTTTAACTGTTGTACAGAGTCGAATAAGAAAAATCTCACTTTAAATTCGTTTCGTCATAAGCTTTATAAATTAATTTTCATCATCCAACTTTACATTTGAGAAGTTCTCTACAAAGAATACATTATTTTATTGAGTGAAGTTCAATTTTGGTCCCTAACATTTGCAATTTTTGTTGGATATCGTCTGTGATATTTGTAAATTCCCAACGGTTTTGTTCTTTCTGTTTAACAGTAGTTAACTATATTCATTAGATCCAATCAAATGAGTGAGATTTTAATCATTTCACTATTTTCATTATATTAAAATTAAAAAAATATAAACCATAAGGGTGGTGTCTGATTGGTTTGAGCTTGGCCCCAAAGGTCAAAAGTACCAAGAGGTCCCATTTTCAAATCCAAGGAGAAATAAAAATCCTTTTGTGGCAACGGAGGTTCAATGCAATGACTTCGGGCTATCTGCAAAACAGGTGGTCGTCCTGGGATTGGTCGGCCCGCATAACGGGTTGGATATCCAAGTTAATAAAAAAAATATATTGTATTTTTAATTTTAAATTGTAAAACAAAAAAGTGAAAAAAATAGGAAAAACAAAACCCTTTTTCTTTTATTTTTCTGTTTTATAATTTAAAATTAAAAATATAATATGTTTTTTTAATTTTAATATAAAATTATAAAAATAGTTTAAAAAATGACTAAAAAATACGTTTAATTTAACTGGAATTAACAAAAAAAAGCGAATAACCGTTAGATAGAAGGAACAGAACCTTTGGGAATTGACAAACGAAAGTAAACTTTACACTTATTTTGTTGTATACATATGTACATCATGTCATGTTCTTATTTTGTTTTATTCAAAAAGTAAAAAAAAAAAAAAAAACAGTTATTAAAAATACTGTGTTAATGTATGGAGCATTATTGAGGTAAGAACGTATTATTGTGTATCTGATACCGCTTTTTATAAACTACATTAGCTTAAATGTACAAAGTATGATCAGAAATGCTCTAACCAATCATTTTCGGGAGTTCACTAAATATGATTTATTTTATCATCTCTTTCATAATTTCTCCGTTTCGGGAAATTTGTGGTAACAGAGAACCAGTCAAAAACTCTTAAAATCTCTACTTTGAAAAAGCTGTTACAGTAAGAACGATAGGTTCATATCTCGTCTTTTTGTTGTAAGTTCTTTTTCTTAAGAAATCAACTTTATTTGAAAAGCTTTTCTCGGGCCTATTTTCATTAAATAAATAGAGTTCGAACTTTTTTGGGCACCTCTGGGGTTAAAAGAGGTCCCGATCAAACTTTTTAAACCGTGCCTTGAATTTTTTTTGACTTGATTGGGATGTAGGACCGGGTTTGGGCCCAGACCGCATTTTGGGCTTGAGGTTTTTCGTGCTTCTCTATTGTCCGGTTGCCACCCACTTAAGCGGACCACTATGTACTATGTACCTCAATACCTCATTTGCCTCTTACATAATGATTGTGGAACATGATGGCTTGTCCAGATCGAGGGTTCCAGTTACAGACCCCCTTGCACAATATAAGTCTGTCTTTAAGGCTTGAACCTTTACCGTGGATTTGTATTCGTAATGTCACATGTTTTTTTGTTAAAGCACGATTCTTTTGGAAGTATTATGATGAAAACTGAAGCCAACGGCTTTTAAAAACTAGATTCTTTTCTTAGTCTTAGACCACTATTTTATGCATAAAAACATGTGTCATGCACCGTTAGTTGATACCAGAGTCAATCTTGTCACGTAATTTCAACGAATAGAACACGATGCGGTGACGTAAGTTGATTTAATCCTAAAAGAATATGCAAGTGTCAATCGACGGTATTCTCTCTCTCTAGAACTCATCGGTTAAACGATCATATCTGAGTCGTGATATATAACTCTTAATGCATAAGGTACAAGTTACTACGACATTATTAAAGTTGGTATATAATAAACTATGAAAAACTAAACCTTTTAAAATGGTGTGTGATGTGATGGCAAAGAATCCCCACCTCCACACTTGAGCTTTGAAAACATGAAACAAATCTTGTTGTCTTTTAAAAAGTGATTGGTTTATGTGAAAGTATTAAAGTAGATTTGTTCATATCAATCACTTTTAGGTTGTCACCACAACAAAGCTTATGTATAATGTACAACCCAATAATGCATGATGTACAACCTAATTAAGGTGATGTCATTGGTGTTTTCGGGGGCTGTTTGACAGTTGCTGAATGGTTCGGTGGAGAATGATTAAGAGGCTCTCATGGTATAGTGTGAAAAATGAAATGTAATTGTTTGGTAATTGTTTATGATGAAATTAGGGTGCTTAATGGTTAAAAGAGGCCCAAGATACAAAACCATTCAGAGGGTTTTAGAACCATTAAGAGGCATAGCCAAATAAGATTCACCTCTTAATGATTCAGAGACTGCATCTTAATGGAACTATTAAGAGGTAAACAAACAACCCCTAAGGGTAAGAAAAATGAAGTATCAGGTTACACAAATCGTGCATTAGGCTGTGGCGTGCGACTAGTTTAATGTGGCGTCAAGACACAAGTCTTGAGTCACGACGTACGACGTCAACAGCCGTGGAGAGCCTTTTTAGAACACTGCCTAATAATTCATGATGTGAGTTGTTAAGAGGGCTTTTTAGTAAATTAAGATGGTTTTCGATACCAAGATCAAGTCGTAGACAGATGGACCTTTAGTTCGTGATCCGAACTGTTTACTTCTCGTAAGTTTATTAACTTAGGAAAAGGCATACAGGTAAATTTATACCGAGGGTGTTCATGGTTTGATTCAGGAATTCAACTTGAGCTCATTCTATTCAAAATCAAGTACCAAAAAAAGTAAGAGGAAGAACCAAAGTACATCAGTCTCCAAGTGTTTTGTGTGTCAGGAAACAGTAGGGTCGATTAAACCACTAATTTAAATAATGCAATACTGAACCAGACTATTAAACCGAAATTAATCTGTAAATAATTAGAAACTATAAATTTGATCTTTTTATAGTATATAAATCTGGTGAAAACACTGAAGGGTCTTTGGCTTAGCACTGTTCAAGTTTTTGACCACTCGGAAGGTCAGAGCTTCAAAATTCATAAAAAATAAGAAGGGTACGTGAGTTTATTTGTTACATTTCTTGTACATAATAATATATACTTCAAAAAAATCTGATGAAAATTATGAAGGGAAACATCAGTATATTTGATAAGGATGAGTTTTCAAACCAAGACAATCATGATCTCTGTACTTAACTCAAAAGTTTTATTTTAAAAAAAAATAAAATTTTAATTTAATATTTCAAAATTAATTTGGAAACGCAAATAAAAAGGAGAATGTTTTAAAACATCTCTAAAATGTTAAAAACGTTTGGTTTCATTTCCGCAAATGTAGGTCTCATTGGTCGCTTTTCACTTAACATTGCAGTACCACATTGTAGATCAGAAATTGATGTGATTGCGACAGTTTTGGTATCTAGGTGTGTCATTTAGCGAAAAGATTTGGTATATAGGTACCTCAACGACGAAAAAATGTGATTACTGAGAATTTAAAAACTGAACGTGAAAGATATGGTAGATTTGTACAATGGGTTGTTGTATGTGCATTAAAATTGAACGAAAAAGATTAAGATAACTTTCCTATTTTAGAACTAAACTGATATTTTCGGCAATTTCTCCTTTTAACAGAAAGGGGACCATTATTTGTTGATCATAGTAATCATCTGTACTCCAAAGTGTTTGTCTAACTGTACCATCTTTTGCATAATACAGTGAAAGTTGAGTGAGTATGAAGAAAAGACCCTTCACTATCAACTCTAGATTGCCTCAAGTTTATCTGATAATTTTACTCGATGACCCAGAACAATCCATCGAATTAAGACAGGGTTTTTAACAACAATATGAATCAATGAAGGGGAACACATACTTGCCCTCTAATGTGTAAAGAGTCAGTTTCAGGATGATATACGTTTACAAACAAGCAAAGATTTGAGTCTTGAAACTGTATTGCGGAAGTTACTATTCCTTTAGGGATTAGGCTTGTTATGGGGAGTAGGCTCTTAAGCTCCCTTTTTGCGAAGACTCATTTTGCATCAGTCGTTTAAAGTCGGTTTGGATTTTGTTCAGTTAATCTACTGATTTAGGCTTGAGATGTTCTGTAAATGTTGTTCGGTTATTCAGGAAGAATCGAATTATTCATGACACAAGTGAGAAAAGAAGAACAATATATGATTAAGATAGAAGCAAATTGGTCAAAACCATGAAATATAAAAAAATCCCATGTTCTATTTGTTGGCCACTTTCAACTCATCTAAATGAATTTTGCCAAATCCTTAAAAAAAAAGCAATGGCTACTAACCAAGAATCATTTAAATGATACCATACACATGTTAGAAATGGCATTGCCCCTTTTATTCCTTTTCAATTCTATATCATCATACCATTACATACATGTATTATATACATACACACATATATATACATATACACACACACACATATATATATATATATATATAGAGAGAGAGAGAGAGAGAGAGAGAGAGGGGAATGCAGACTTGGGATCATGTGAGACCAAAGGTTTTTCGTGAGACCCGTAAGACCGATTCTCAACCCTTGTATTAAATTTACAATCTGAACATTCATAATCACAAAATTGTCACGAGACTTCTCAATAATCACAAAATTGTTACCGTACAACTTTAGACCATTAGACCATTAACTTATAAAATTGATCAATGAATATAAACTGGTCTTACGGGTCTCACAAAAAACCTTTGGTCTCACGTGAACCCAACCAGGGGAATGCATATATAAATACACACACACACACATACATACATACATATATATATATATATATATATATCTATATATATAGGGGAGCGATCAAATGCAAACCACTCAATTTGTACAAACCGTGCAAACCGCATTCAACCAATCATAATTTTTTCATTTTGTTCATTTTTTTGTAATTATGAGAGGTTGATTAATCATTTTTATTGTGGAGGGTATTAATCATAAATATTATCATCTTCATTATTTTAATTTTAGAGAAATACATGAAACAGTTTCATTAATGTTAGAGAAATACATGAAACAGTTTCATTAAGTATTATATGAAACAATTTCACAACCATAAACAATTTCATGAAAAAATTTCATAAGATTAAACAATGAAATCGACAGATGAAGGCGGTTTGCACGGTTTACACAAATGAGGACGGTTTTCATACGATCACTCCTCTATATATATATGTGTGTGTGTGTGTGTAATTTAAGTCTCATAATTTAAGGGTCCATGAACGAAACTTTCCGTTTTTAAAAGACAGACGCAACTAATTCACGGATAAGTTTATTTGTCAAGGCACAATCGTCTGTCTTTTCAACAAAGACTTACTATACGTTTGGCCCCATTAAAATAATTACAATCTACTTATATTATATTATAAAGTATTGACAAGAACTCTTAAAAATAATTTTTTATGCATAAAGTACTGTTTATTGATGCATATTACTTGAAATTCGAGATCACAAGTAAATTGTGCGTAAGTACAACTTATTAAAGTTTCATTTTTGAATTTGTGTAACTAACTATAGATAAACATAATCAAATACAAGATAAACATCTCATTTTTTTAATATAAAAAATCTAAAATATAATTAAGATAATCATTAGTTATAACAAAATACTTATTTATTATCTTTATAAAAATTATATTATTAAACGATAAATAATTACTTCTAAATTAAATTATAAATAAAATATTGGATTAAAGAAATTACATAAAAAACAAGAATTATAAATAATAGATTTGATACTAATATCAATATAATTTTTTTTCAAATTTTTATGATATATTTAAATTCATATTTTATTCAAAAATAAAAACATTATCATTTTCTCAAAACCACTAAAAACCATATTACTTCGTCATAGATAAATAATAAAACGAAATATTGAAATTAAGATATATCTCGCTATATTACGCGAACACCCTTTTAGTATTTATAAAAACACTAAAAACGTTATTTTACAGGAAAATAGTAAGTCTAAGGGGCTATTAACGAGACTTTTTAACGAGATTAACGAGACTTTTTCGCTCAGCCATACATGATTATTTCTATACGACTCAACCATTAAGCCACATCAACCAAATTAATAGCAGACATAACCAAACTCTCTCTCTTTGCCTCCCTCAAACCGATCAGTCACTCGTCCCCTCAAACAGATATTTATTCAAACAAACAACTTAACCCATTCAGAACTTAATAAGAAATTTTTTTAATACAAATTTGTGAAATACCCAATAATTTATGAACATAATTAAGCTACATGTGAATGGGATTTTCCAAAAGGATTTAAAGTGTTTTTAATAATTGATTAATATTAAATTTGAATTTTTTAAATGAAAATGTAAATAGGTGTCAAACAATAAAACCAAAAATAAACGGATTAAATTAATGGGAATAAATTCAAAAAGTCAATTAGTGGGAAAATTGGCACTTATTCAATGATTTTATTCTTAATAAATCAAAAAGGTTTGAGATTTTAATTCTTTTTTATGATTTAAAGCATATATTTCTATTCATTCCCACATTTTCCTCGTTACATTCTTCTACTTTTTTTATTTATTCATTTGTGAATAACAAGCCGCCGTTTAATTCACGGTAAATTTTATTTTTATTGTAATTAATAAATAATATAATTTGTATTTAGAAAATAATATATGAAAATTATTGACTATTTTGTAGTATTAAATTTATTTTATATTATAATATGTTTATCGGTTAATTCTCTAGAGTTTTTTTATTTATTTATTGTAATTAATAGATAATATAATTTAAGAAAATTGAGGAAAATGATTTAAATACATAAAAGAGTTAAATTACGAATTGTGTCCCTATGGTTTGGTGAAAATTGTGGATCAAGTAAGCGACATAATTACAAGTGTTGTCATTGTGACTTCAACGAATCAAACCCCTACTGCTTACGTCGTTTACTCTATATCTTCGTTAAACCTTACATGTACCCTTTGCGAGAGGGGTATTTTTGTCCTTTTATGTCTTTCCCCCCTCATAAGCCCTAATTAAACTTACTCCCTCCTTCTCTAACACCCCCTTACATCACCGCCCCCTACCCCCTACACCAATGCCCTCGATTCTTGAAGCCTATTGCTTTTTTTGACCTGAAACGATACAATTACTTTTCATCTTGAGCAAACAACATCCCTTGTTTCACTCTTCTTAATCCGCCCCTGGTGCAATGAGGGTACTTTTTGCTCATCATGATGATTACCCTTCTCATTCTCTATCATTAATGAGATTCTCCGAACACTTTCCATATCGACAGTGTATGAAGACACGTCAAAGCAATAGCAAAAACAAAGCTCATGTCTTCCATAGTTTGAACAAATAAGCTTCACCAACTTGTCCTTGAGGTGGTATGTGAAGATTCCAACAGGGATGAATTCAATGGGTGTTTCTTGCATGCAAGACCATATGACAATGACGCCGAAAAGCAATGGGTTTTGTAAAATCTTCTTGATCAAATAATGCGGTTTTTATTGCAGATTTGATGCAAAATTTGGCTTAGCTGCAAAAAAGCAATGGGTTTTGGAGAATCAGAGCAATGGTAGGGGGATGGGTGCTAGAGAAGGAAAAACATAAAGGGCGAATATGTATGCCCCTCGGATGAGGGGTACATGGGGGTTTAATGGAGACAAAGTACACGACATGAGCAGAAGGGACTTGATTCGTAATAAAATTGAAATTACAACGATGACCTTTGTAATTATTTCTACTTAAGGGATTTGATCTATAACCGTCACCAAACCTCAAGGACAAAATTTGTAAATAAAATGAGTGTAATGTAAATGCCAAAGTTGCTTTTGCTTTGACCAAAGGAGTTACCACAAGACCTTTAATTACCATCAATGATTAATTATATTATCCTTTGGTATTAATATATATATATATATATATATATAGAGAGAGAGAGAGAGAGAGAGAGAGCGAGAGAGAGAGAGAGAGAGAGTGTATGTTTGGTTCAAATGTTAATCAAGATTATTGTGTTAATTTTGTTAACCAAGCTCAACCAATGAAAATCAATATTTTCTTTAGGTTCACATACATCTCATATGTTAATGACAAGAACAACTAAGTAATTTTACTATTTTGTGTAACTCCCATATCATTAATTGGGAGTTACAAAATATAAAAATCCCATAATTGATGATGATTTAATATTGATCTTGTTTTTTTAATTTGTGATTATTTTTGAAATTTGATTTATCTATTGATAATGTTATTGAATTTGTGATTGTTAAAGGATTTTCGATAGTAAAGTTTTCGATATCATCTAAGCTAATATGGATAGACCCATTGGAAAACAGATCGACAACAATGAGAATGAGAAGGTTAAAATAGTCTCAACAACGAAAACAGTTTTGTCTCACATGATCTCAAGTCTCTCTCTCTCTCT
>NC_037544.1:36764871-36785514 GCF_001531365.2 Cynara cardunculus var. scolymus | reverse complement strand
CACAGTATTATATAATATATAATAATATAATTAAGTCAAAAACTATTCAATATTGGACTCATTTCGAAGGTATTAACGAGACGATTATAATGGTGTAACTTGTTAAAATAAAAATGTATTTTTTAAACATGTTTTAATTGATATACGATTATGTATGTTAATTTGATAAAGATTTAAAATGAAACATTTAAAATTAAAGGACGTAAAGTTAATTAATTAATTAATTATATGGGTATAAAGTATAAATTTAAAATTATAATTTTAAAAAAATCGTTTTAATGTGAGAGGGTGAGTGTATGTGAGGAGGTGAGTGTATGTGATGAGAGAAAGAGGTGAAAAAGTGAGGTAGTATAGATAAGGGTATCTTGGTCATTTAGTATTTTAAGACTTTAAGACTTTTGCTAAATTTGCTTTATAAGATAGTATAGATATATATATATATATATATATATATATATATATATATATATATGATATGATATGATACAATTATTTGATACTAAAATTGAAGTGAATACAATTAAAAAATGAATATGTTTTATTGGTTGTTCAGATTTTGCCAAAAGAGATCATAAAAGCAACCCATCTCCACTTTACTTCTTTCTTATATAATTTTATTTATTTAATTAATTTGGATATAATTTTTAATATAATTAAAGCTAAAAAATAGTGTTTAAAACGATGTTAGTTTTGTTTGTTTATCAATAAAAAATTAATGGTGGCAAAAATATATATATATATTTAAATTATTTACAATTGGGTACCTCAACTTTTTTGCTAATTCTACTTTTAGTCACCATCTTCTTTTTTATAGCAATTTGGCACAATAACACTCATTGGTTGCTTTTTTTTTACTTACTTTAACTCTTATTATTATTATTATATCTTTTTTTACAAGCTCAATAATTTGTATAAACTTACAAACCAGTTTTTATGTTTTGTTGCAGATATGAGACATCCGTAAAGATATATTGTTGATACAATGTTGTTTCATATGTAAAACATTCTGAACTATTTTTTTTTCCCACATAGAGAACAATCATGAACGTTTTACATATGAAAGAACATTATATGAACATTGCAGTTTTACACATGTTTCATATGTGAAACAACACATGAAAACCGATTTGTAAGTTCATACGAATTAACTTGTCTAGGTTTCACGACAGGGCATTTAATGCATGTCGCTATTCCTGCATCCAGACGGGAGTATGTTCGATGAAATAATTTCTTAGATGTATTACCACATTCCCAAGGGATAGGCCCACTTTTTACAGGTCAGTGGAATATTTATGCTCAAAATCMCKATTCAAGTAGTCATTTATTTGATACCTTCCAAGGAGCAGGAACTGCCATTTTAACCCTTCTCGGGGGATTCCACCCACAAATCCAAAGTTTATGGCTGACTGATATGGCATATCATCATTTAGCTATTGCATTTATTTTTCTCATTGCTGGAAAGAACATTGTATAAATACATGGAGAACTTTATACTTTGTGAGAACTGTGAGATCCATTCACATCCACCAACGTTGAACCCATACATGGTAATTCACACTGTGAATATGTGATTATCTACCGAACCCAAACTAACGTGTTTCAATTTCTATTTCAAATATTAAACCTATACATGGCAATTCATATTGTGAATACTTATTGAACCCTGATCTTTGTGTTTTCTGTTCAACCATGAAACCTAGACATGTTAATTCACCTGTGATTACTCACTTGATCTGTACATATGGTTGGATCTCACGGTTCTCATATTCATTGATACGTATGAATGTGAAATTAGTAGGGGGTTTATTTGTATGATTATTTTAGAATACCCTTTATATTATATTTTTTAAAACAAGAAGTTAGGCCAAACAACGACAATTTAATCGAAGAGTCAAACCTACGAAACAATTCTTAGTGCATATATAGTCATCTTCTTGACATCAATTGCTTACACCACAAACTAAATACTACCAACAAATAAAATAACTGATAATTAACAATTTCTGCTAAAAACTATTATTTTCTAAAGCAATTGTCCGTGGTGAGAAATGCTCACATTGTTTTCTTTTTTGATCGAAAAGTTTGACCCGTATGTAAACATGGTTAAAATGTGATAGATACATATATTCCACCAATCCTATTGCATTAACACACACACACACACACACACTTATTCAGTATTTATAGCTATATTCAGCATCCTCAACTATGTTCAGTATGCATAGCTATATTAAACATCCTAAACCGTGTTCAGTATTTCCAAAAGGATTACAATATTGTGAACTATGCCTTCTTACGTTAAGACATATTATTTGCATAAAAGCTTTTAGAAATTCATACTGTTTAAGATATGATGTTTAGATATGCATGTTAAATTATGGATACGTGTATGGGGTGACATATCAAGATAACGGTACCTTCAAGCAGGGCACCACGAAGATGCACAAATAGAATACATGTATAATGAGGATACCTTTGTACCCAATTCAAAATATATTATATGAACCACAAGGGTGGTGCCTGATTGGTTTGAACTTAACTCCAAAGGCCAAAAGTACCAGGAGGTCCCAGGTTCAAATTCAAGGAGGAATAAAAATCCCCTTGTGGCTACGGAGGTTCAAATGCGGTGACTCCGGGCTATCTGCATAGCAGGTGGTTGCCCTGGGATTAGTCGGCTCACATAGCGGGTTGGATATCCAGGTTAATAAAAAAAATATTATGTGGACACACAAGGTCAGTGTAGTACTTGGTTGGTTTAGTTGTGACAGATTGTTGGTTTAGTTGTGACAGATTGATCCTACATTACGCCAAGTACATACAAGGTCACTGTACATAGAGTGTCACTGAACTTGGTTAGTTCTACATCGAGCTCTCATTGATTCATATGTGCAAAGATTCAACATGATATAGTTTTCACTTTGTGTTCAATAACACGTGATCAAATGTTACTGATACTTTGTCTCAGTTCAATTTTTCTTGTTCAAGAACATTTTGGTGTTTTAGATGACATGTTCTAAAATGTAATGTGTTCAGATGTCGTTATCAGTATAAACACATGATTCCGTCTTAGTGTAAAACTAATACTAGCACGTCTCCCATGAACCAGTAGGCCAGGGCCAACGAGGGTAAAAAGCAAATGTAGTCTTTTCAGCCGATGGTTATTAGGTTGGAAATGTATAATTCAAGTATTTTTCAGATTGTATCACATTTAACATCAAATGTTTCATGCGTTTAAATTGCAAATTTCAGATCGTTTAAATTTTTTTAAGTCTTCATATAATTAGACATAAGACATTTAAGTTACAATTCAAAAATTCAGTAGACATCACAGCCTTAGAAAAGTAGGTTGTAACAGTAGTAGCTTTGAATTATGACTTGAGATCATGTGAGACCACTTTTTACCCTTGAAACTTCACATCACGGTGTTTTTGCTGTGAAAGTTCATATTTTTTTTTACCTTTACAGCGTTTTGCTGTGAAGTTTTAAGTATAAAAAAGTGGTCTCACAGGTCTCAGGAAAATAGATTGGTCTCACGTGAACCCGACCGTATTGAAGTTTTATTTTTCCATGAATTAGTTTCTAAGGGGTTGCTTGTTTACCTTTTAATAGTTCCATTAAGAAGCAACATCTGAATCGTTAAGAGATGAATCTTGTTTGACAGAAAAAAGTTTGTCTCTTAATGGTTCTAAAACCCTCTAAATGATTTTGTATCTTAGGCCTCTCTTAACCATTCAACGCCCTAATTTTATTATAAACAAATTACCAAACAGTTATTTCATTTTTCACTATATCATGAGAGCCTCTTAATTATTTTGACCACTTAATCATTCTGCATCAAATCATTCAGCAATTGTCAAACAACCCTTTAAATATTGACAATTTTCCAACTTGGAGGAATATGGTTTATAAAATAAGAAAAAAAGTAGTAGTGTTTATAGCTTAATCATGATTATTAAAAAGCAGCGATTGGTTGTAAATTTGAAATTTGAATAAATTTAATGCCAAGATTTTTTAGTCTTTTGTCTCCCACATCAACTTCCTTTTGATTAAATATCATTAACATTAAAATAAAATTATATCAGTATTTTATAATTATTATAATAAATTAAAGACAAATTACATGATAAAATATCGCACTTTTCCTTGATTTCTATTTTAGGTAATAAAAGTTCTTACCTAAAATAGAAATCAAGTTAAATAACGTTATTTTTTCATGTAATTTGTCTAAATTAACATATCAATTGCTTTTCCTTAATATATCAAAAATAAAAAGTATTATTTTTTATGTAGGACAAATTGCATTAAAAAGTAATGTAGTTTAACTTGATTCTTATTTTAGGTAACGAATTTTCGAAACTTCCATTTTGGTATCTAAGATGTAAAGTTTTAAATATTTAAGTACCCGGATAAACCGGTCGAAGACTAATTTTAAATTAAAAAAAGACTAATATTAGATTAAAAAAATTCATGTCATTAACCAGGTCAACAGATAATACTAAGTTGGATACTACATTACTCGCCACATCTGCATGATAACCGGTTAATGCTTCAACCAGTTACCCGGATACTTATATGTTTAAAATTTTACATCTTAGATACTAAAATGAAATTTTTGAAAATATGTTACCCAAAATAAAAATCAAGTTAAAGTACATTATTTTTTAATGTAATTTGTTTAATATTTTATATTTATTTAACACATATATTTCGTTTCTGAGAAGATAATTATATTTTCTTTAAAAAATATTGCACTTATAATAAAAAAATTTAATTTAATTTCCACCTCTTTTTCTTTATTTTGTTAGAATTAGGAGTAAATATAAAATAAAACTTAATTATTTTTTTAATCTATATAAATTACGAATAAAAAAAGTGTAAGCATTTCGTCAGATTGCATTTGTGGCAGACCAATATATATATATATATATATATATATATATATATATATATATATATATATATAAATAAAAAAGAAAAATAAGTAATTTTCAAATAATTGATTTTAATAATTGCACACATGTTTTGAGATATGTTATTTTTTTATCTGAAGTATATAATATTTACATATGATAAATATTTTAACGTATACGTTTTATTTTTAGTAACGGTTAATTTTTGAATTTTTAGAAAGTCGGAGGATGTTGAGCGTTACTAATAACCCAGATATCGTTGTGCCAACGACCGTTTGGCGTGTGATTTGTTTTATAAAAACCGATACCATCTTTGACTAAATTCTTACGACCACTTCAAAGTAACAGAAGTCCGAGTCTGCAAAGAAGTGCTGAGGTATCTCCACAACATTAGTTTAACAGATAAGAAGGTAGACATCTTTACAAATGATTGTAAGCTGGTCTGGTCCAGGGTTCGATTTCAGACATCACCGAAAAACCCATAAAACACGTGATTTACCTTCTCACGATGGTTGTAATACATATACGATAAATATACTTCACAAAACGACGTCATACCCTTTTTCGCAGAAGAAGTGATAGTGGTTAGGTTAGGTTAGGTCAAGAATGGCTAACCATGGTAAGAGGGAAACATAGAAGGAAGCCAACAATGGCTTGGTGGAAACCAAAAGCAACAATCACCACATACCCTTAACCTAACCCAACCCAAACCGATCCAACCGACCCCGTATAATTAATATTCTATTATTTTATTTTCCTATTATAAAAATATAAAATATAATATAAATTCATAATAAAAATATATATGTGATCACACTTTTGGTCCAACTCGTCGTAAATTAAGGAAGAGTGGACGATTGACTACCTGACTTAACACAATAATTGTACCTTACCCAACATTTAAGCAATATATGACCCATCCTCCTTTGACAATCGAAGCCCCATCATTACATGATCAGATCAGTCGTTTTTATGCAAACAATTCCCAAATCCTGACATCAGAAAGAGGTCGTCCTTTTCTCCGGTTTCAGAGAATAATAAACGTTTTTATCATGTCACGTTCTTTAATTCTGATCGATCTATGTAAGACCAGTAAAAATAAAATGGAACAAAAAGGAAGCAAGTAGCAAGAAAGAATCAAGAAATCGATGCACGGTTTTTTATGGTTTATTTAAAGTTGTGATATTAGTCCTTATACTTTTTAAATTACGATTTTCATCCTTATAATTTGTAATTTATTGTTGTTTTTGTCATTGAGGTAATTAGTTACAATTAAGTATGAAAGATTAAAAAAAAACAATATTTTGTAAATTATAAGGATAAAGAACAATTAACTCACTACAAAAATGAAGAGTATCAGCGAGTGAAAATTCCCTCGCTGATCCATCGCTAAAGGGGTCTTTCGTCGCTGATCGTTCGTCGGTCAAAAGCTCGTAGGTAATACTATCAACGACGGATCAGCGATAGAATCTTTCAGTGGCGGATCAACGAAGGATTTTTCAACGAAGAACTTTTAGTGACGGATTTTTCCTCGCTGATTTGTCGTTAATTTTTAATAATTTAAAAATAAATAATTTATAATTACATAATTTCTATATTTATTTATATAAAACCTGGTTTTTCGCCATTCCCTCGTTGATCATGTTGGTCCCTTTAGGGTCTACAAGATGTGTATAACAGTTTTTAGAAGGGGGGGATAAATACAAATACAGTATTTTTAAATTTAAAATATATATTGATAAAATAAGATCAATACAAATTTTACAAAATTGTTTGCGGAAATATAAGGTAAGAAAACCTATCTAAACAATCTAAAGTTTACACACTTAGTCTTAGCAAACAAGAAAAGATTTGCTATTAAAGAAATAGAGAAAAATAAGTTCTGTCTGGGAGAGAACTTGTTTAGAATATAATAACAAAGATTCTAACTTGCTCTTGAAGATAAGCGTATTTGTTCTTAGATGTATGTTCTTTTACTTAAGCGCAAGAAAACTTAGAGTAAGAATTTTTGTAAGTGTATCTCTGCATGAAGATAAAACACATCTATTTATATATGTTGCATTAAATGCACATTTAATGCATCATAGTAGGGTTAGAACGCGCGTCAATAGTACAAAAACCTATTTATGAGCAAACATCCTTTCGCAAAGTTGGTGGGTAATAGAGTCAACTAGTCGGCTTCGTACCGACGTTTAGAAAGGATATTATGGGTTTGTCCTTTGTGTGTATAAGGACAAGACAACAACAATCGTGCTTAGCAAGCTTCTTTTGATTGCTGAATGCTGGAATAACCTGAAGGTCTCTTCAGCATTCGCTGAGGCATGGACAGTCTTTACATATATGTAGGCAGACTTATAATCACTGAATACCGCTTCAGATCACGTACTCGCTAGCCTTTAATCTTCAGTTTCAGTCTTTGACTTTAACTCAAGGTTTTTTGGTGTGAGTGTTGTCTTCTTGAAGTATTGCTGTCACTGATTGGATTTACAATACAAGTTCTTCATCGATCACTGAATAATAGACTCAGTGAAGATCGCTGGAACTGAGATAACAGAAACATAAAAACTTCGCATAAGGAAAAATAGATTATCATCAAATCATTGAGAGAGAGTACCAACAGATCCCTCACTGATTAGCGGGGGAACTGGTTTTTGGCGATTCCCTCGATCAGCGAGAATCAACAAGAGATTTTTTCCGTCGTTGATATTTTATCATCTAGTAGTGACTGTAAACTATAAGAACGAAAAAAACAATTAATTATAAACTACAAAGATGAAAACTGCAATTTCGAAACATAAGAACGAAAAGAGCAATAAGTTGTAAACCATACAAACTTAAAAGATAATGAATTATAAAATCATAAGAACGAAAAAAGCAGTGAAGTGTAACAATAAGGACAAAAACTGTAATTTTTAAAACTAAAAGATAAAAATAGCAATTTTCAATAAACTAAGGGACTAAAAATGTAGTTTACTCTTGAAAAGGTGAATGGCCAAAACCAACGCCTTTTTCATGCTTAGATTTCTACTTAACAAAGTCAGGAAATATACTACATGCGTATTCTTTATAACCATTTTTCTCTCTCTCTTTCTATATATACATACATATATCTATATCTATAGGTATATCTATATATGTATATATATATATATACATGCACATATATTGAAAGCAAATCAAGGGTGTCATCTAGTTGTTTAATTCTAAGAATTGAGGTTGCCTGAAAGATGAGTTCTCCGACGAAATCACCGGAGAAAACGAGGGAGGAGGAGGAGAAAAAGAAGTCGATAACGATAATATTCCGGTATGCGGATTGGTCGGATAAGCTGTTGATAGTATTGGGAACAGTTGGAGCCATTGGAGATGGAATGTCAACAAATGTTTTACTGGTTTATGTGAGTCGTCTCTTTAACAGCTTGGGTTATGGAAGAGGTGTTCAACAAAAACCCGAAAACTTTATGAATGAGATCGGAAAGGTTAGCATTCTTCAATTCATCGTCATCTTCTTCGAGAACAGAAACGATTGATCTGTTTCGTGATCTTAATTGGTCTTATTCGGGTTCTTTTTCGTGTTAATTTTGTATCAGTGCAGCTTAGCTTTTGTGTACATTGGATTAGGAGTCATGGTGATGGCGTTTTTGGGTAAATTTCTATCCTTTTCTTTGAGAGAGGGGAGGTTCAGGTGTATATATATATATATATATATATATATAGGTTTGATAGTCTCTGTGTAACTGATTTAAAACTCCAATACCCCTTAAATGGAGGTTAAGGGCAGTTTATTAAACGCTTACTTGGGTAAGTGAAAATCAAGTTAAATTACCTTACATAATGAATATGGTAATAACCAAGAATCTTACCCGATAAGAGCGAGACAAGGATCAAAAGTCTTACCCGGTAAGTGAGGGCGACTACTCTTACCACCGTAAATGCTTATCAGGTAAATTGTTGCATACGATACCGTTTTGATGGAAATGATAAGAACCTTTTGTACAATTAATGCAACCCAATAAATTGAAATATTTATGGAAATGATAAGAATTCATTTATTATGATTTAATATTTATGGAATATGAATACGGTTCATTAATTATGATTAATACTTTATATTAGAAAATAATCAAAACTTCTATAAATTATATATTCATCAAATTAAATGGACGGTTGAGATTGAGTTATATTGGTTTTACAAATGCAAGAGGTTGTATAATAACCCACCCCTCTCTCTCTCTCTCTCTCTCTCTCTGTGTATATATATATATATATATATATATATATATATATACACGGTCAATTTATAAGTAACTTTTCCGGTATGTATGTGCATAACATGCACACGTGCATAAAAACCAAAAAACATCTTCGACTACTTGTATGCTTATGTTTATACAGTACAGATGAACGGTCATTAGAGTATTACTTGGTTTTCATTTTTTTTGTTTGAGTCCCTAGGTGGTGCTAGTCTCCTCTAATACCATGATGTATGAAACCATTTCGAATTCTCTCTAAGAGCCTTTTAAAGAGAGGGAAAAGTTCATATATGTATATGTATATGTATATGTATATGTATATGTATATGTATATGTATATGTATATGTATATGTATATGTATATGTATAGGTTTGATGGTATGTATCTAGCCAATGACAGTAGACGATATTGCATACGTAATGATCAAATTTGACGGTTTACGAATGATTGATCTTTGTTTCTTCGTTGTTTTCGGGTATTAATTGTTTGCAGAAGGGTATTGCTGGAGTAAAACAAGCGAACGACAAGTTCTAAAGATTCGATACAAGTATTTGGAGGCGATTTTGAGACAAGAAGTCGCTTTTTTTGATTCGCAAGAAGCAACAACTTCAGAAATCATCAATAGTATTTCCAAAGATACATCTCTCCTTCAAGAAGTCCTTAGTGAAAAGGTAATCACTCCACACCTTCGTACAAAACTAACTCTCTCTCTTACCGGGTAAGATTCTTGGTCCAATAAGGAAATGTGACTTGGTAAGCGCCTACACGGATAACCGTTTAAGTGGTTTAACTGTTTTTGTGTAAACAATATCGTATTGATGTACTGTATGGCACTTTTGTAGGTACCGAAATTCTTGATGCACACATCGGTTTTCTTATCGGGACTAGCTTTTTGTACGTACTTTTCGTGGAGGATGTCTTTGGTAGCCTTTCCAACGCTAATTTTCTTGATCATTCCGGGGCTTATCTACGGAAAATACCTCTTATATTTATCAAAGAAATCGTTCCACGAGTATAGTAAAGCGAATAGTACCGTGGAACAAGCTCTTGCCTCAATAAAAACGGTTTACTCGTTCACGGCTGAAAAGACCATCGTTCAAAAGTACTCAACGATCTTGGACCGGACAACGGAGATGGGTTTGAAACAAGGAATCGCGAAAGGTCTTGCGGTCGGGAGTACGGGGCTATCTTTCGCGATATGGGCGTTGATTGCTTGGTACGGGAGCCGTTTGGTTATGTATAAAGGAGAAAGCGGTGGGAGGGTTTACGTTGCCGGCCTTGCTTTTATCTTGGGCGGACTGTAAGCAAAAATTTTCACTGAAATTCTTTCGGTTAGGATATGTGGAACACCTTTAAATTTCTTTCGAAAAAGCCGAGAAAATGGAGAACATGGGAACTCTCCGCCAACCATCGATTGGTTTTAATCCAACGGTTGTAAATAATAAAAGACAACATCTACTTTTTAAATTTGTAGATTGATAAAGGATTCCGTCGTTCACCATTTTTTGGGGTTCTCTTTTGACCCCCCTCCTATATATATATATAGAGGGAGGGAGGTTGAGCGGAAAACCCCAAAAGTTAAAACTGCAGAACACTCTAATAATTGTTTATCTGTATTACTACGGTATGCATATGTACATATAAGTAATTGAAGATGTTTCTTGACTTCTATGAAACATTCTGAATGCTGGGTTTTTGCAGATCTCTTGGTATGGCATTACCAGAACTGAATCACTTCACAGAAGCATCAGTAGCAGCCTCTAGAATCTTCCATAGAATCGACCGAATCCCAGAAATCGACGGCCAAGACAGCAATGGACTCGTACCCGACAACATTCACGGACAGATTGAATTCGAGAATATCGAATTCACATACCCTTCTAGGCCTAACTGCGTTATTCTTAAAGATTTTAACCTCAAAATCGAAGCAGGAAACACCATTGCTCTTGTGGGAGCAAGCGGAAGTGGCAAATCCACGGCCATCGCGTTAGTTCAAAGGTTTTACAACGCGGATCGTGGGATTATTCGTGTCGATGGCCTCGATATCAAGAAACTACAATTGAGATGGCTGAGGGCACAAATGGGACTCGTTAGTCAAGAACACGCGTTATTTGGAACGTCGATAAAAGAAAACATTATGTTTGGAAAGATCGACGCGACAATGGAGGAAGTAATCGCTGCCGCAACGGCCGCCAATGCTCATAATTTCATCCGGCAGCTTCCGGAGGGATACGAAACAAAGGTCAGCTTTTGAAACTGTTAACGAGCCTCACCTCAGCTTTACTTTGACCATTTTTCTTCGATATATGTTGAAATCCCGCTTCTGTCTTTCTTGATTTCGAAGGTTGGCGAAAGAGGAGCGCTTCTATCCGGTGGACAAAAACAGAGGATCGCAATTGCAAGAGCGATCATCAAGAACCCCGTGATTCTTCTTCTCGACGAAGCTACGAGTGCACTTGATTCGGAATCGGAAAAACTTGTCCAAAATGCCCTTGATCAAGCCTCCATGGGAAGAACTACACTGGTAAACTATTACTACTTTTCGTTATCCGTTAAAATGGTATAAAATAGCAACTTTTGAAACTTTGTTACATAAATTCGAAAATACAAATTCTTCGTTACGCTAAATAGGAACCGAATCAAAACTTTTTGCACTTTTCCTGCTTGTTTACGTTGAGCTGAGGGGTTGTTTGGTTGGTTTTCTATTAAGTTCTGTATAGATAAATTTGTCTATATAGATTAATATGTCTGTATAGATTGTGAAGGTTTTTGTTTGGGAGAGATTTTTGATAGATGGAATGAGCGTGTTTATTAATTCGGATGGACAATTTTGGAAAAAAAGTGGTTTTCTGCATAAAGCTCCACCTAGAAGCTTGCTGAATAAGTCACTTTCTATATTATTAAGCCACCACCAAACAATCATGTATAGTTGACTGAATAAGTTGTGGGTGCAATTAAGCTCATGAAGCTGCTAACAAATGGGACTGAATCTTTCACGTGAACAGGTCGTTGCCCACAAGCTTGCAACAATCCGAAATGCCGATGTGATTGCAGTCATGAGCGAGGGTAGAGTTATCGAACAAGGTTCACACAACGATCTGATCGATGACAACACCGGTCATTATGCAAGGTTAGTGAAACTTCAAAGGCAATTCAGTTCGTTTAATGAGCACGAACAGAACACACCAGTAGCTGCAAGAAGCAGTGCTTCAAGATTAAGCACTTCCAAATCGAGCCCAGCCATGTTCGATTCACCAATCCTGCTGAACGACCCACAATCGTTAAAATCCTCAAACCGCCCTCCGCCTTCGTTTTCCCGACTCCTTGCTTTAAATTCACCGGAATGGAAACAAGGCTTGATCGGCAGTCTCGCGGCCATAATCTTTGGAGCCGTTCAGCCGGTTTATGCATTGACCATTGGAGGAATGATTTCAGCGTTCTTTGTAACGAATCACGAAGAAATGAACACCCGAATAAAAAATTACTCGATAATTTTCTGCTCGCTTTCGGTCATTTCCATCCTCGTGAATCTCTTGCAGCATTACAATTTCGCGTATATGGGTGAACAACTAACGAAGAGGATCCGATTGAAGATGCTCGAAAAGATCTTGACGTTTGAAACGGCTTGGTTCGATGACGAGCATAATGCCAGCGGTGCGTTGTGCTCTAGGCTAAGCCACGAAGCTTCGATGGTCAAGTCGCTTGTAGCTGACCGAATGTCGCTCTTGATCCAAACTGGCTCGGGTGTGTTGATAGCTATGGTTATGGGGTTAGTCGTGGCTTGGAAGCTAGCACTCATTATGATTGCGGTCCAGCCCCTTACGATCTTGTGTTTCTACGCACGAAAAGTAATGTTGTCCATGATGTCGGCTAACTTCATAAAGTGTCAAAATCAAAGCACTCAGATTGCGGTCGAGGCCGTTTACAATCACCGGATCGTGACTTCGTTTGGAAGTCTAGGGATCGTTCTTCAGATTTTCGATAAGGCTCAAGATGGGCCGAGAAGGGAAGCAAGGAAAAAGGCATGGCTAGCCGGGATAGGAATCGATTTGGCTCAAGGGCTAACATTTATCTGTTGGGCATTGGACTTTTGGTATGGCGGGAAGCTAGTCGATGGCGGGGAGATATCGGCCGGGGACGTTTTCAAAACGTTCTTCATATTGATCAGTACCGGAAAGGTAATAGCGGATGCCGGGAGTATGACTTCCGACATAGCCAAGGGCTCAACCGCCGTTGCTTCGGTTTTCTCCATTCTAGATCGCCAATCATTGATCACGAGCAATATTCATGTAAGTAACTGTCATAGTCCTAAAAATTGGGTTTATATGACATCAAAAACGTCTAATTATCATAATAGACTGCTTTACAGGACTTAAGTTTATAGGAACAAAACATGAAGTGTCATATCTAAAAGTGTTGCAATAATTTTACAGGACTGTTTTGGATGTCTTAACAAGTATTTTATAATATTTTTAAAATAAAGCGTCGTATTAACGTCTTATATACGTGATTTTATTGTTCTGTAATATGATGGGGTTTCACGTATTTTAAATCTTTTCTGCTAAATATGGCTATGCACACAGGATGAAAATGGAACCAATGGAGTAAAGTTGGAAAAACTAAGTGGCGGAATTGAAATCAAGAAGGTCGATTTCGCGTACCCGGGCAGACCCGAGACCTTAATCTTACAGGAATTTTGTTTAGAAGTGAAGGCCGGGACAAGCATTGGATTAGTCGGGAAAAGCGGGTGCGGGAAGTCGACGGTAATCGCGTTGGTCCAGAGGTTCTACGATACAGATAGAGGTACGGTGAAGGTAGATCGAGTAGATATACGGATGCTCAACATAGAATGGTACAGAAAGCATATGGCGCTCGTTAGCCAAGAACCTGTCCTATATTCAGGCACGATTCGTGACAATATCATTTTCGGAAAACTCGATGCATCCGAAAACGAGTTGATTGAGGCCGCTAAAGCTGCAAATGCTCATACTTTCATCTCGTAAGTACGATCTGAATTGAATATTTTTAAGCCAATTTTATTGTAGTGATCAGTTTTATGACAGTTTTTAGTTTGCTGAGTTGATTATGATGTGACTGGAAAAGTGTAAAAAGATGCTCATATGAAGGGGAAAAAAATCAAAAGGGTTTCACGTATCCTAAATGACGTTTTCTTTTACGTATAGGTCATTGAAAGATGGGTACGACACCGAATGTGGAGAAAGAGGTGTGCAACTTTCCGGAGGGCAAAAACAGAGGATCGCCATTGCAAGAGCCATCATTCGAGACCCGACAATCTTACTATTAGACGAGGCTACAAGCGCCCTCGATGTTCAATCGGAGCAGGTCGTTCAAGAGGCGTTGGATCGGATTATGGTCGGAAGGACGACTGTCGTGGTGGCACACCGACTCAACACGATTCGAAATCTTGACTCGATTGCATTCGTTTCCGAAGGAAAAGTGGTGGAGCAAGGAACTTATAATCAACTCAAGAACAAGAAAGGGGCATTCTTCCAACTAGCTAACCTTCAGAAAGCATAAATATGATGTATTTATATTATTATAACATGAGTAACTTTCGGTATTTGCGAGTTGTAATCGAGCAATCGTTTGGTAATCCGATCGTGTTCTGATGATTAATATGCAACTTAGAGGAGACAGATGGTTGGAGTTCAACGATCTTTTGACTACAATTCCAGTGATTGTTCCTTGAATGTTCATATCTTTCGTTGTGACATTTTCTCGAACAACGTGTGTGCAACTGTGTGTAATTTGACTAACTTATTAAAGAAATAATGGGTTTATACTTATAAAATAGTAATGAATTTAATTAGAAACCAAAATATAAATATGCACAAAAAACTTGTCTAAAGCCCGCCTTGAAAAAATCCCGAGACGACTGAGCCCAAAGCCAGGTCTAGGCCCTGCCTCAAAGCCTGATCAGAATGATAAACAAATTCAAATACAAAATAAACTTTTAATCAACTAATATAACAAAATACTTAAAAGTATCAGTTAGGTGTTTTTAACGGTCCATGTCTCTCTTTTGAAAATTTAACAGAATGTGTCCTTGTGGTTGTGGTTTTTCACGAGTTACATCCTAATGTTTGTATTTTTTTTTAATGAGTTGGGTCCTTATGGTTGCAGTTTTTAATCGAGTTTGATCTCCGGATGGACTCATAATTTTTTTTAAAAGATGGCACCATTTAACCACCACTTGACAATAAGAAACAAATATAAGAGGAAAAATTCATACGGTAGCACCATTAGAATAAGAAAATGATACTAACATGATTTGAACTCGGGAATGGGTGAAAGAAAAGTCTTGCAAATCAACTCTACCAAATAAAACGTGTTATCGTTGTAGTTTCAAAATAATATAGTGACACAACAAATTTATACGGTAATACTTTTCACGACCCTAAACTTTTTTATACTACGATGGATGAACAATACAGTGACACGAGCCACCATGTGCTCTACATTGGGTCCATCCCTTGTCTAGATCCCTGAATAAAATCATCAACCTGAACCTGTGATGCATTAGGGTACGTTTGGTATGTAGACTACATGAGACAGGACGAGATACAAAAAAATAGTCCCATGTTTGGCATGTCATGGACAAAAAAAACATGGGACAAGGTGGGATTATTTTTAATTTTAATGGGACAAATCTTGATATTTCTTGTTCCACCAAAAAAGATGGAATAACATGAGACTAAAGTTAATATGACAATATTTTGGTTGATTTGTTGTCATTTTACAATCATTATATGATATAAAATAACACTGAACAACATTTAGGGGAAATATGGTCATTTTAATAGTTTTGTCCTGTCCTAGTCGTACCAAACATAGGACAGACAATTAGTCTTGTCTCGTCCTGTCTCATCCAGTCTGCGTACCAAACACTACCTTAAGGACCTGAGTTCTTGTAAAATGCAACCACGAGGATCTCGTTGTATAAATTCAAAGTTTAGGGGCTTTTGTTGCCAAAACCCCAAACCTCTAAAAAATAAACACGCGGATCTAATAGAGGGTCCGACCCGAACCGATGAGTAAGTATAAAAGCGCCATATCGTCCCCATTTCCAATCATTCGGGCCATTTGATACCTTTTCTCTCGACCCGCTAGAAACCCTACCCTCTTTCCTCTCTGAGACTGCGAAAACCGGCGACTATTCGAAACCCTAATCACATCTCTCCTTCTCTCTCGAACAACAATAATCGACGGTGGACGGCGGCTGCCTCCATCTCGATCTCTTGATACGGTGCACGCCGGCGACTCCTCGACGATACAACCCGAGGTCACGACCTCAGGCCGTAACCCTAGCGCATCTGTTCTTCTTTCACTTTCGAACAACAACGATCGCCGGTGGCTGCGTCCATCTCGATCTCTTGACACGGTGAACACCGGCGACTCTTGCCGATCCATCCCGATGTTCACCGGAACTGGATGACCTCCGGCCTAACCCTAACAGCATCTGTTCTTCTCTCTCTCTTGAACAACAACGATCGACGGTGGACGGTGTCTTCCTCTATGTCGATCTCTTGACACGGCGAACACCGGCCATTGCAACTGGCCGAGCTCTGGCTCTATTCCTATCTCTCGAACAACAACTATCGTATGGTGGCTGCATCCATCTCGATCCAGGCCATCGACAAGCGCCACCGATTTTCCGAACATGAAAGGCTACTCTACGAGTTCTGTTTCTATTCAATAATCACTCCGATTTCTGGTTTTATTAACCCGGTGCTACTGGCCCATTCAGGTCTCAACGAAGCCAGCAATGGGGATGGAAGGAGAAACACTAACAGTGCAGGAAATCAAAGATTAGACAGTGAATTAATCACTGTCGATATTATTAACCCAAGTATTAAGGTTAAAAGGCTAATACACCCAGAGGATTGTCTAGTCAAATAGATATATTCAACAACAAAACAAAACAAGAGGATTAAGAGATATTGTGTCTATAACTATAACGTAATCATGTCAAATTCTTTTAGGGGCTGTTTATTAAACATTTATTAGGTAATCACTTATCGGTAAAATTTACTACTATTATTTACTTACCGGGTAAGATTTTAGTCAACCAAAACGGTATCGTATGCAATATTTTACACGGTAAGTGCTTATCGTGGTAAGAGTCGTCGTCTTCACTTATCGGGTAAGACTCTTGATTCTTGTCAAGCTCTTATCGGGTAAGATTCTTGGTTTTTACCATATTCATCTGGTAAGAGAATGTGACTTGGTGTTCACTTACAGAGCAAGTGTTTGGTATATGGTCCCTTAGCTGACTAATCTCTTGAATAACTTTACAAGTTGTTTAGAGATTATAAATTGAAGAAGAATTTATCAGTCTTACTAAAGTAGGATTTCACTATTCTTTTTATGTAAGATGGATTTTGAAAGTTACCTTACACGACGTGAAACTGGGAACAACTGCTGTAACATCTTCCATTTGCCTCCGTTGGCCAATGACGGATTTAAACCCCCACGTCACTTCCTTGCTACTATCGGCCGGTGTCTGTTCCTCCGTCAACTTCAACGGTACCACCTATGCCGCAAGAATCTTGCCGGAGGAGTTGGAGGTTATGGAGAGATTGTTAGAATCGTTATCATCGCTTTTTTAGAATACAGACGACTGCATTAAACTCCTTGACGATATCGTTAACAAGTACAATGGTGTCGTTAAAATACGAAAACATCGATGCTGACGTTTCTAGCAATTTCTCCATAGCCATCTACTCCTCCCGGCGAGTTTCTTGTGGCAACGTGGGGCCGCTTAAGTTGGTGGAGGAACAACCACCACTGGAAGACGAAGTCTGGAGGAGCAAGGGAGCGGCGTGAGGGTTTAAATCCGTCATCGGTTGCTTGAGGGAAATAGTGGATGTCGTAGCAATTGTTTCGGGATTCATCATGCACACACATATGTTCACTTTGTAGGACTAGGATGCACCACTCATTCAGTTCTTTGATGGCAGTCCAAAATCCACCATGATCATTGTAAACACTGAAGAAATGAATTGGTGGCAAGATTTCAAGTGAGGTTCTTGAAACAATGTACAATCTTCCACGTGATCGAACGTATGCGACATGAATCCTGGAACAAACAACTGCTACAACATCTTTCATTTCCCTCTGTCGATTTAAACCCCCACACCACTCCCTTGCTCCTCCCGACTCCGCCTTCCACTCCACCGTCGGTTATTCTTCCACCAAGTTAAGCGGCACCATGGTTGTCGCAAGATTCTCACCGTACGAGTTGATGGTTATGGAGTAAGCGCTAGAAATGTTATCATCGTTTTTTTCAGAATATAGGCGAATCCGTTGAACTCTTTGACGATATCGTTAATGAGTAAAACGATGCAGTTAAAATACAGAAGCATCGATGATGACGTTTCCAGAAGCTTCTTCATAACCATCAAGTCATCCGGTGAGATTCTTGTGGCAGGGATGGTGCCGCTTGACTTGGTGGAGGAACAAGCACCAGGGGAAGGCGGAGTCGCGGAGTCTGGTGGAGCAAAGCAGTGGTGTGGGGGTTTGAATCCGTCATCACTCGACGGAGAGAAACGGAGGATCTTGTAGCAGTAGTAGTTCTGGGATCCATTGCGCACATGGCAGAACTTTCTTTTGAAAACCCATAAAACTGTGATGATTTTGAGAACTAGTGCGTCATATGCTATTTTAATTAAAACTTAGATTTAGAATATCGATGAATATATATTTGTTTCACAATGTGTTTGTTACACATGTATTTGTTTCATGACGTAAACATTTTTAGCATTTTTGTGCAACATAAGTTACACGCTAATTTTTTTTTTAAATTGTGAACTGCATACATATAAAGCAAACACAATATGACACAAATACATGTCCATCAATTCCTTAAATGCTAGTCTTTTACGTGTTTCTCACAATAACAAAATTGGTTTTATAGGATATCTAAAATGTCTAAGCGTTATAATAAATATTTTAAAAGACTTAAATAGTCTTATTTAAAAGTGTCACTATAGGTTTATAAGACGGTTTTAGGTATTTTAACAGGTTTTTTGAGACGCTTTCGAAATAAAATGTTTTATTAGCTATTTTATGTCGGTATTTGAAAAATTGTCCTATAAACACAAGTGTTCAATAAAAAGACGAGTTTATAGAACATTTCTCACAAGCGTCATAGAATAGATAATACGACATTTTATTTTAAAGTCATTTTAAAAACCTTGCTCAAATGCCTAAAAGCGTCTTATAAACCTATTGTAACGCTTTATAGTTTGGTCCTGAAAACTTAAGTTCTATAAAGTATTCTTCTGTTAGGACACTTACAAATTAGACGCGTCCTATAAATCTAATATTTGGTTGATTTTGAGGGGAATTTTTTGGGTGTTTGGTTGTTTTCAATACTTTTTCGCATTTTAGTTCAATTTTGGGGTCGATTTTCGGTATATTAGTTGACTTCGAAAGACTTTTTCGGGTTTTTTTTTTTGATTTTGATCGGACTTTTTTCGATTTTTTTGAATACATGTCCTTTTCTTTAACAAGAACACCGGCAACAACAACATCATTGTGATCGACAGATTATTGATCAAACCAAGTAAAAGTTAGGAATGATCTTGTTTACGAGTCGACAAGCTTTCCGTCATTCAGATTCTTCATCGAGATATCGACTTGTTCTTCTCGATCGTGCATGTTGTTTCTTTTTCTTTGATTTTAGGTTGACTATGAATACCGACATGTTATCAGAGCCATTTCTCCTCACGGCTATCTCAATTAGGTTGTCAGCAAGGGTTTGTGGTGCCGGTAACTCGTTGCCGACAGCAGACTGTCGTCGTCGTTGTCTTAAAACACGACAAGCTACCTCACCCACCTCACCATTTGACATTACATCCCACGATCCATCGCTTGCCGGTTTCAAACACTCATCTTCGTCCGTTCTTGTTGTGAAAATTATTTCAGGTATGTGAATGATCCAATTCATGACTTTCCCATCGGGAAATTTACAGAAACAGACGGGGTTTCAGCCATTTTCGTACCTCATTTCACTTTGTAGCCGATCCTTATCCTTACGCATATACGTAAAGATTGTTTTCGGCAAAATGAAAAAAGTGGAATGCTACGTAAGGATCGGCTGAAAACTGAATTAAGGTCTGAAAATGGCTATAAAGTGTGAAGATTTTGGGAGACTGAACCCATCGATGTTCTTCAATCAGGAGTTTATCCTCTCAGTCACGCTGTAAGAAAAAAGGAGATGTTATTTAGCTCTCATAAAATGATTGATGCCCAAAAGCCCTCGATCGGCATCAAATTAAATATGCCGGTTCTTGGATGGCAGTCCAAATTCGCCATGACCATCGTAAACACCGAAGAATTGGGTCAACGGCAAGATTTCGAAGGAGTTTCTTGAACCAGGAGCATGTACATTCTCTCATGTGATCGTGCGTAAGTGACATGAACCCTGAAACAACTATTACAGCATCCTCCATCTCCC
>NC_037544.1:36761836-36763310 GCF_001531365.2 Cynara cardunculus var. scolymus | reverse complement strand
GGCGGGGAGATATCGGCCGGGGACGTTTTCAAAACGTTCTTCATATTGATCAGTACCGGAAAGGTAATAGCGGATGCCGGGAGTATGACTTCCGATATAGCCAAGGGCTCGACCGCCGTTGCTTCTGTTTTCTCCATTCTCGATCGCCGATCATTGATCACGAGCATATTCATGTACGTAACTGTCATAGTCCTAAAAACTGAGTTTATATGACGTCAAAAATGTCTAAGTATCATAATAGATTGCTTTATAGAACTTAAGTTTATACGAACAAAACATAAAGTGTCATATCTAAAAGTGTTGCTATAAGTTTATTTGACTTTTTTAGATGTCTTTAACAAGTATTTTAAAATACTTTTAAAATAAAGTGTAGCATTAACTATTTTATAGAAGACTATTTGAAAAAGCGTCTTATAAAAAGATGTGTTTATAGGACACTTCTCAAAAGGGTCTTATAAAATATCAAATACTATGCTTTATTTTAAATATATTCTAAAAAACTTATTAAGATGCCCAAGAGCGTCCTAAAACTTATTACAACCCTTTTAGATACGACACTCTATTGTTCGCTCCTATAATGCGGTCTATTAAGTCACTAAAGACATTATCAATGTCTTGTATACGCGATTTTATTGTTCTTTATCTGGTGGGGTTTCACGTATTTTAAATCTTTTCTGCTAACTATGGATATGCACACAGGATGAAAATGGAAACCAATGGAGTAAAGTTGGCAAAACTAAGTGGCGGAATTGAAATCAAGAAGGTCGATTTCGCGTACCCGGGCAGACCCGAGACCTTAATCTTACGGAAATTTTGTTTATAAGTGAAGGCCGGGACAAGCATTGGATTAGTTGGGAAAAGCGGGTGCGGGAAGTCGACGGTAATCGCGTTGGTCCGGAGGTTCTACGATACAAATAATGATTTAAATCATAGTATTTGGTGAAAAACGATCATGTAAACATTTATTTTTAAATCGATTCTTACGTGGTTTGCAACTTTTTTGTGGTTCTCATTTGATTTAAAGTTGGTACAAAACCAATACCAAGCAGAAAATGGTACCAAGTAGTGATGGTACAAAACCAATACCAACCAGTCCCGGGACGAATTGGGCCAGTCCTTACTAGTCCCAAGTAGAGATGGCCAAATGGGCCCGGCCTGGCCCGTAACCGCCGGAGGACCGGAACCAGGACCGGAGAGGGCCCGGGACCGGTATGGACCGGTTGTGGACCGCCGGTTATGGATTTTAACGTTTTTTAGGACCGAGACCGGTTAAAACCGGAACCGGTTATAGGACCGGCCCGGCCCGGCCCGGTCAACAAAAGTCAACGTGTATATATATATATATATATAACAAAACGTATTTATAAAATTAAACGTATATATATACATATATATATATATATAACAAAACATATTTTTAAACGTATTTATAAAATTAAACGTATACATATATAACAAAACATATTTTTAAACG
>NC_037544.1:36744762-36761671 GCF_001531365.2 Cynara cardunculus var. scolymus | reverse complement strand
TAACCGGTTATGGGATCGGAACCGGGACCGGACGGCTTAACCGGTTACCGGTAAGCTTGACCGGTTATGGAGGATTTCACCGGAACCGGGACCGGTTATGGAACGTTTTTGTCTTGATCGGGACCGGCCGTAACCGATTATGGCCCGGCCCGGGACCGATTTTTGGCCACCTCTAGTCCCAAGCCTCAACAGATCCGGCCATAACCGGTCCCGTCCCCATCGAAAAAGGTGGGCCCGGTTAAGCTTTATTGTAACCGGTCATTAAAAAATAATATTTTTAAATTTTTTTAATGATATATATTATTAATATATTATAAAATTTGTACTTGGGTCACTCAAATACACTTTAAAAATGCGTTTTATTATAATTAAAATTACATTGTCTTACAAAATCTAGCGAGAAACCGAGAATTGTGAACTTTTTGCATTTTTTGCGAATCGAGAACTTGGTATGTAAACTCTTCAACCAAGACACTTCTATATAGTGTTTAGAAGACAAAAATACAAAAAAACAGCCAATAACGGCTACATTTAAAATACATAGCTACATTTTTCTAAATCAGGCCTAGCCAGGCCGGGCCATAACCGGTCCCGGACCGGCAAAACACCCCAAATCCATAACCGGTCCCAGATTTCGGTCCTATAACCGATCCCAGATTTCGGTCCTATAACCGATCCTTGGCCGGTCCGAGGCTGGGCCGATTTGGTAAATGGTATATGATTTTATGTATCAATTATAATTGGTTGATACACAATATTGAAACAAAAAACACTTGATATATCATTGCAAATCCACCGTAACTTCTATTATGGTTAAAAAATTCTAAAATTAATGTACAATCAGTTATAATTGAATCATATGACTTTCTACACATCCTTACTCATAAGATCATTTCGAGTTATGTTTGGGTTTATTAAAGTTTCTAATGTTATATAAAGTCAAGTTCTTGACGGTAAATCTCTATATCATATATAATATTATATACATAATATATGGGGTTGGGTTCACGTGAGACCAAGGGTTTTTCGTGAGACCAAGGGTTTTTCGTGAAACCCGCAAGACCAATTTCTATTCATTGATCAACTATATAAGCTAATGATCTAATGGTCTGTTGCACGGTGGCAATTTTATGATTATTGAGAAGTCTCGTGACGTTTATGAATGTTCAGATTGTCAGATTGTAGATCTAATCCAATGGTTGAGAATTGGTCTTACGGATCTCACGAAAAACCCTTGGTCTCACATGATACCAAGTCTAATATATGTTTTTGATATATTTAATAGATATTAAGTAATAATAATTCCAATTTAGAATTATCAAATTATAATAAGATATCTGTTTTACTCAATAAGTCAATGATAATAAAAACTACATTAAGATATTAAAAATGTAAGAATGAATCAACATCACGTAACACAAGTCGCGCATTTAGCTCGCGCATTCAGCCATTACGTGCCACGTGCTTAACATGGAGTCGGACACAAACCTCGAGCCACGATGATTGTTGCAATACGATCGGGAAAGTACTCAAAACTAGAATAAAATAACATGTTAAACATCAGTCGGATACTTGTTTTTTTTACCAAGAACATCAACAACAATGTCATCATTGTGATCGATAGATCGTGGATCAAACCAAGTAAAAGTTAGGAATGATCTTGTTTACGAGTCAGGTTTGTACGAGCTTGCCGTTTGATCGGATTCTTTTATCGAGATATCGAACTATTCTTCTCGATCATGTACGTTGTTGCTTTTTCTTTGACTTTAGATCAACAACAATCACCGATATGTTATCAGAGCTATTTCTTCCCACGGCTATCTCTATCAGGCTGTCAGCAAGGATTTGTGCCGCCGGTGACTCGTTGTCGATAGCATACCGACGCCGACGTCTTAAAACTCGACGAGCTACCTCACCCACCTCATTGTTTGACATCACATCCCACAATCCATCACTTGCCAGTATCAAACACTCATCCTCATCGGTTCTTGTTGTGAAAGTTATTTCCGGCACGGGTATGATCCATGGTCTTAAGTAGCGGTCACCTGATTAAAGTACGCAAGAAATCTATTATCGTTTCATCAGCATATCGAGTAGAGTTGCTCACGGGGGTCCGGCCTGCTAGAAAAGCGGGCTTGGACTACTATTCTTGAAGAAATGGACGGACTCGGACTCGCTTGTTGCGATGCAAAAGAAAATTTGGGCAGCCCGGCCCGTTAATATTTTTATAACAATTGAAAATTTGTAGTACTTATTAACTTTCACTTAATTATGACTCATAAGACTGGCCCATTTATAATACGGGTATGGAAAAGTTTTCAAGCCCGCAAATAAGGGCTTGGGTTTGATATGTTAGGCCCGTTGGACAAGAAAGATAGGTTAGGCCCGACAAAAGCCCGCAGATGATCAGCTCTATTATCAAGTAGGGCCCTATTGAAATAAAAACGCCTACATATCGTGAGAAAGAAAGGTTCATATGTGAATAATTGGAAAAACCCCGAAAAAATGTATTTGAAGATATATACGTGAACCGACATAACAAATTATTCATATGGGTTCACATGTATCTTCAAATGGATTTTTTTCATTGATTCACATATGAATATTTCTTTAACCGTCATACACAATAGTGAAACGTGAGATACCTATAGCTCTCGACATGGCGAGAACTCCAAATACTCGTGCACCGTTCCAATTTATGACTTTCCCATCTTGTTCTTCAATTCTCAGGAGTTCGTCCGCTCTATCGGGCTGTAAAAGTAAGAAGAAATACGAAGTTATTTTAACCTTCCAAATCATCGACAAATGCCCTGACTACAACAAAATCGGATTTATAGGACGTCAACAATGTTTAAGTGTCCTAATAAACCGCTTTATAGGACTTAATTTAAGGAAGCAGACAATAAATCGCAGACAGAAAAATCCATCGGTGATGGTTAATCCGTCGGTGACCCGCCACAAATCCGTAAATTACCGACAGAAAAAGATGTCGGTGAAGCCTCTTTGTTTTGTAGTGATTGAAAGGTGTGATGTGTCTAACATATAATTCAACCAAAGCAATTGTGAAGAGAATATTGAGAGACCTTTTGATCAACTGTCAAAGGGATTGTTTCCATGCCGCGGCAAAGCACAGCTCGGGAGTCCCCACAGTTGGATACGATGATTTGGCAGCCCGATAAGACGACTGCAACAGCGGTCGATCCCACTATTTCGGGTGCTGCTGCCTCGGAAAGGACTTCGTTGTCGGCCCTCTCGAAACTACTAGACATCACCGCTTCCCACCTTTGCTGCCATTTAAACCCGTCGGCTGCTTCTTGATCCCACTCTTCTGCTATTACTTCGTGCATTCGCTCGGCGCAAAATTTTGCCACCTTAATACATCGGCGGTAAAAACGGATGTTCGAAACGAGATCATAATAAACTGTCATTACTAATTGAAATCACAATGTGAAAGTATAGAATGTCAATTTACATATGCACATATCATTTTTTTTTTTTGAGATCCAATAAGTATTACTGGGTAAACGGTTACACTACAAAACAAACGACTTTTAATCACAAAAATCAGCTAAGGAAAGTTCCGATCACCTAGAAAATACCAATGGTTCCGCTAAAATCCGAGTTTTCAAGAAAATACCAACGGTAAATGGTTAATCTGTCACTGATTTGAGTTTCCCAATAACAATTTACCCACCATTGTGACGGTTTTGTGGCGAATCACCCTTTTTAGCGACAGATTTCCCAAAAAAATTGTGTTGGTAAAAGTCTTCCATTTAGTAGTATTACTGTTACCCCACAAGTGAGCATGACAAGGACCGATAATCATATACGGTAAGAAGCAAAACAATGACCGAGAAGACACTTACCTGATAAGTGTTTAGCGGGTAAAAGACTTACCTAGTAAGTGATTGTTATGATAAAGCAAGATAGTGTATCGAGTCTCGTCAGTAAGCACTTACCTAGTAAGTGATTGGTAAGCGGCCCCTATAACTGATGGGACACCAAATACTGTACGATTTGGTGTCATGAATAGTAGCAGTAGGAGTAGATACATACAGTAGAGATTTTGAGATCCGATAGAGGACAAATAAACTCTCAAAGTTGGATGTCGAAAGCGATTGTTACGGGTAATATAATAATTAAAAAAAGTAGATGTTGTAAATAAAGTGTAGAATTATGAAGTAGATGTGTGTGTATGTGTATGTGTATGTATATGTACATATATATATGTATGTGTATGTATATGTATGTGGGGGAGGTTCAAACGAGAACACTTTTATTTTATTAAAATGCAAGAACACTTTTTATTATATAAAATCACATGTGATAATACTCTGGTGGTGTGTGGGCGGCTTGGCCTTTGACGCCCGTGTATGATTCATTATCGCATGGGTATCACATGTGATTCACTATAATAAAGGGTCGGTGTTCTCGCATTTTCATAAAATGAAGGTGTTCTCATTTAAACTCTTCCATATATATATATATATATATATATATATAGGTGGGTTATTATACAACCCTTTACATTTGTACAACCAATACAACCCAATCTCAATCGTCCATTTAATTTGATGAATATGTGATTTCATAAAAGTTTTGATCGTTTCCTAATATAAAGTATTGATCATAATTAATGAACCATATTCATCTTTTATAAATATACAAATCATAATAAATGAACTCACATCATTTCTATAAATATTTCAATTAATTGGGTTGCATTGGTTGTACAAATGAACATAATGACATTTGAAATATACCCTATATATATATATATATATATATATATATATATATATATGGTTTTTCATGTGATAACCTAGTATTTTACGATAATCGTGAGGACCAATATAAACAACTAAAGTATCTTAAACAATGGTTATTAATAAAACAAATGTTTTTTTTGCAATTTTATATAAATAAAATCTTTAATATTTAAACAAAAGTACAATTTATGAGTTATGTGTGTGGGGGTTCATATGTGAACAATTTGTATATTGGATTAAATTTGGTTATTGATGTTATGAACAATTTGTATAATTGATTAGATTTGGTTATTCATGTTGTGAACAATGTTAGGTTTCGGTGAGAATGAGAGTTAAAATGTAATAAGGGATCTTCATCCTTGGATGCACATTAGATAGATGCATCGGATCGATCTTCGTATCAAACGCGATTCATTGGTGGGCTTGAAATTAAAGATGACCAAGGGTCCAGATCCCTTCTTACGCTTCTCACATTAACTCTTTTTTTCACACGATCCTTTGCTGTTGTGAACAACTAGTATAATTGATTAGATTTGATAGTCATCTTGTGAACAATCTTCTAGTCAATCAAACTCAACGATAAATAGGAATCTTGTTTAAAGAAGTTATGTTCTCCAATTATCTTAAAATGCAAGTATTTTCATTTGAATCCTTATTCAGGAGATAAAAGAGAGCGCGACATTGTTGCACACCTTTATTAGTTATTCATCATGAATAATGCATCATTCATGATGAATGTTTGTGTGTGTGTGTGTATATATATATATATATATGCCAGTAGGGCTGTAAACGAACCGAATGTTCAGCGAACCGTTCGTGAACCATTCGGCGGGAAGTTCGTTTATATTCGTTTATTTAATAAATGAACGGACATGAACAAATTTTTTTGTTCATTTAGTTAAATGAACGAACATGAACAAGAGTCTCGTTCAAGAGTCTCGTTCGTTCATTTATGTTCATGAACGTTCGTTCATTTACCGTTCGTTTATATTCGTTCGTTTATATATTAAATTTAATATATGCGTTTATAAATTAAATTTAATATATAATCTTTTGTTTACTTCCTTTGAATTCAAATAATATTTATTTATGTTCGTTTAGCCCGTTCGTTTAGCATGTTAACGAACGAACATAAACGAACACGAACACATCTGATTTCTAAATGAACGAACACGAACACAAAGATTTTCGTTCGTTTACCGTTCGTGTTCGTTCGTTTACCGTTTGTGTTCGTTCGTTTGTTCGGTTAAGTTAAACGAACGAACATAAACAAGCATCCGTTCGTGTTCGTTCGGTTCGTTTACAGCCCTATATGCCAGATAACAATGTACAGTTTTTATTTTTAATGAGATTTGAATTTTAACCTCTTCAAATAATATGTGTAATTATTTATAATCATGAATTTTAGTTATTATTTTGGAAGAGAAACGCCAAACACGTGTGCTAAAAACAAAGAAGAATGATAAGTACTATTGATATTGATGTTGACCAGTCCAAACATGCTACGTGTCACAAATCCCATAGCTGGCAAAAATGATTCCTTATTCAATTTTCTCTTTTTGAAAAGTATCCGTAAATATAAATTACAATTTTTTTAAATATTTATAAATGATAATTTGTTGTTATTCATAGAACGGTTACCAAACAACCTTATTTCATTCAACACTTAATAATTCTGATTCTCTTAACCATTTTATACCAAACCATTCCTTAACTGTTAAATCATTCTTAAGACATGAAAGGAGATCTTTAAAATTTTATTGAACCTCAACTATAATCAATTTTAAGCTTTTATTATTATTTGACAATTTTCAAGTTTGACTTTTGGCATAAGTTAAAAGAATGGTTTTATTCAAATATATCTAATATATATTTTTATTGTTTTACTGTGTAATATTTTAATATAATGTATCGAATTAACTTGTTTTTTGTTGTATTGTAGTTGATCGAGAGTCTTGTTACATGTACGAAAATATCACGATGATCCTAAATTTTAATTTCAATTTTCGTAGATTTGAACACACTAAAGTCTAGTGATAGGTTATGTATGTGAAAATATACATACATATATATATATATATATATATATATATATATATACACTTAGGATCATATAAAAATAATTTGTTTTTATGAGACTTGTGATATTATTTATGCTTAAAACTTCATAGCAAAACGTTCTACAACATAGTGTTTTTGATGTGAACGATTTTTTTTACCTTCACAACGTTTTGCTATAAAAAGTGGTGCACTGATCTCACAAAGAGGCTGGTATCACGTGAACCCAGCCCTATACGTGTGTTATTTCAATCGAAATTAATAATTATGAAATGTTGGTAGATTTTTACTTTCATCCAAATAATTATTCTGGTTTTAAAGGATTTTGAATCTTTCTTTAACATTTGCACAATAAAATAATTTGAATTGAAAACCGAAAATTAGGATGGATATGGAAGCTTACTTGCGATCCGCCATGGCCATCATAAACACCGAAGAAATGAATCGGCGAGATCTCAAGGGAGGTTCTAGAACCAGGAGTTGTACACCCTCCCACGTGATCGCACGTGCCTGACATGAATCCAGGAACCACCGCCACCGCATCTTCCATCTCCTTCCGCCGTCCGATCACCGATTTAAATCCCCAAGTCACTCCCTTACTCCTCCCTACACACTTCTTCAACCTCCTCGTTCCGCCTCCGCCGCCTTCTGCCGGTTGCACCTCCGCCATCAACTTAAGTGGCACCACCGCCGCCGCCAGAATCTCGCCGGAGGAGCTGCTGGTTATGGAGAAACTGCTAGAAAAGTCAACATCGCTGCTTCCGAATATAGACGATACCGTTGAACTCGTTGACGATAAATCAGACGAGTCAACTCGGTTGGAATCTCCATCTTCAGACTCCATTGGCGTTCTTCAAAACACACGATAAATCAGATGTGTGTGTTAATGGAGAATGATAGTTGTATGAAATAAAACGAAGACGAAAGTGATACTGCGATGATGACACGTGTAAGAGGTACATGAAGGGAGGACACACGCAATCATCTCCCATACAGATGTGAGAACACAAATATGGAAGAGTCGTTTCCTTAACCTTAATTAGAATTAATTACATAAATTACCCTTGGTGTTTAAGATAATTACGAATGTCATCCTTGGTTTATTAGGTAAAACATAAGTTTAAAACTTAAACGATACAACGGAACTGAAGCAAACCAAGTTGGTATGTGTGGTCCGTTTTGGTTTGTCTTGACGACTTCAGATGTAAATTTGCATAGTCTGAAACCCTACATAACTGAACTAAAGTTCTTTAGTTTGTTTCGACGACTTCTCTAGTTCATTTTGGTTCGAAAACATCAGGAATGGTTTTGGGTGGCGTTGTCTTTATTCGAGTTTAGTGATGGTGGTGTTTCTAAAAAATCTCTTTTAACCAGCAGCTCCGTAGGCGAGATTCTTGCCAAAACAGTGGTGCCACTTAAGTTGATAGCAGAACATGTGGAAGGGAAAAAAGGGTTACTCGGAGGTCGAAGAAGTGTGCAGGGAGGAACAAGGGAGTGACATGGCCTGGAGTGATCAACCAATAGAAGGAGTTGCAGTTGTGGTGGTTTCAAGATTCACGTCGCACACGTGCAGTCACGTGGGAGGCTACACCACTCATGGTTCTATAATTTCCCTTGAGATAAAGCCAGTTCATTAGTATTGGGCACGTGGGTGAGTGAACTCTAGTTGTGCTTGAGTTGCGATCCGCTCCGGTCAAGTTGAACCTTGCCAATTAGCTTATGGAGATCGGGTTCTCACTACCAGTCCAAGTGGGAATTCTTCTAAGAAAGCCCCTTCTTCTAGTCTTTATCTTGAATGTTTCTTATTGTCTTTCCCTTTCATCTTGATATCAACTCTAAATTAACAAAGCATCTGGCGGGGAAACTTTCAATATTATGACGAAAGATACTATCGGAGAAGGTCCCACTCTGCTTGCGTCCGCTAGCTGACATCGAGAAGATTTTCAAAAAGGAACAAAGAGGATCTCGAAGGATACGATAGCAAAGTCAGAAGATCTTAGGGTCTTTTTTCTATTAGTTTCTATTTTCGAGAGAATTAGAATATTATGTATATTAAATACTTTCTTGGTTTAAATAAACTGGTCGATTGTGTTGGACGACAAATTTGGAAGAATATATAACTTTTACCAAATGAAATACAAGTCAGTATAATGTTTTTGTTTCCGATTAGATGCTTTTTCCTATTGCACAGCAACAAATTCGGAGTAAAACAACTGTAAAAATCCGATGTCAGTTTCACATACTAAACGATACCACATTATAAACTTTGTAAAAAATGTGTTCTTTCACATGTTAAAGAACACTGCATTGTAAAATATCTGAAAACAACACTACACTGTAAAATATCTAAACTCCTGTGTTATTTTGCATATGAAACACCAGTTTTTATATGATATTTTTTTCATATGTGAAACAACATTTTCTTATGAAACAACACGTATTATAATATGTATGAAAATGCAAAAAGTTAATGTGATGAAGTAATTATCGACTATGAATACATCAAATCAAAATAAGATACAGTAATACTCAAACATTTGATACACCCGATGCAAAATAAATTTTGAATGATTTGAATCTGAAATGCTTGAGTACCCTTAACTTTAGTTATCCAATATCCGCCTTCATAAATCAACATCAGTCGCCTTACTTATGAGCGGAAGACGAAGTCATAGGGGAACCTGCGGCTGTAGGAAAGTGGGCGTTTAGCAGACTTCTACGCTTCACTGTTCTCTTATTTATACTATAAAGCTAAAAAAGCTAACTTCACCAAATGGGCGGAAGCAGTTTCACTACGCGAAGGCAACTCTCCTTCAATCTTCTTTCTTTTATCACTTAAGAGTCGTGTGAGTTGAAAGACTCCTACACGGTTCCGAACCGTGCAGGAAGGCTTTCCATCGCACGACTCATCAACTTGATCTTCGTAATTGAGGACGGGTTTTTGATGTTAGCTCACCCTCATGGGATCACGACTGTTTGAACCTATTCGAGATTTACACCAAGATATTTAAGGTCTAAAACTAAGTCGAAAACCCAGTTCCATCTCTATTTCAATTAAAGTCCAAATTGAATAAAACGAATTTTAGAACTCTAGAAAACCAAAATCCTAACATGTTATTGTCCTGTAAAAAAATCTAGAACCACTAACATACATTTGGTCAATTTCATAATAATTCTTAAACTTGGTGACAACTTTGTAATTTATGAAACTATAAGGAATGTTTTGGTAATTAACGCATAGTTCAACACGCGTCAGATTTCGGTGAGGAATCACTGTTCGACCAATCAGGCTTCGCCACAATTGGAGGGTCGACCTCCATTGACTTTGTCGTTTTGAGGTTTCCTAATATAAAACACCGTCCTACAGTAACGTACATGCACCCTCACCCATCCACCAATACGTTTCACGCTTTTGATGTGTAGTGGCACACGTCATCCTCAATGGGACCCACCTTTGATTTATTTGATCTTCTTTCGGTGTAAAATAATGAAACTATAAAAACAAATTAGTCGACCACATTTTTTATTAATAAATCAACTATAAAATTGTGGGAGGTAATTTTTTTTTGAGCAAATATATTATTAAAAACTAGAAGGGTATTCGTACAATGTAGTGAGATACATTTTAATTTTAATGTTTCGTTTTATTCTGTATTCTATCGATGTTATAATATTGTTTAATATTATTTTGAGAAAAACGATAATGTTTTTAAAAATATAAATTTGAAGATATCTTAATTTTTTATTTTAAAAATATTGATATTAGTATGAAATTAACTATTTAAAAGTTTTTGTTTTATTGCGTAATTTCTTTACTTCAATTTTTTCTATTATAATTTAATTTAACTTTAATAACGAAATAATTTTTTGATTTAATAATATAATTTTTTATAAAGATAATAATTAAGTATTTTGTTGTAACATAATGTTATCCTAATTATATTTTTGATTTTTTATATTTAAAATAAAATGTTTATCCAGTATTTGATTATGTTTATCTGCAGTTAGTTACACGAATTCAAACACGAAGATTTAATAAGTTGTATGTATTTATGCATTATTTACTTATAATTTTAAATTTTAAGTAATATGCATCAATAAACAGTACTTTGTGTATAAAAAATAGTTTTTAAGAATTAATATCCGGAAAAAATAGACAATTAAATGATTGTTACATGTGTTTTTTTTGTCTAATCTTGAATCTTTTATTTCTAAAATGTATATTATAGTCAGTTTATAAAACTTAATAAGTTCATAATTTATATAAATAAAAATCATTTCATATCATACATATCAACTTATAAACTTTATATCAAATAATATGCATTTTTTAAAAAACAGGCAACAGTTAAAACAATTAAGATCTCATGAATTAAATAGGTTTTTTTTTATTAAGACAACAGCTTTATTGGAAAGGGTCATTAAGATGGGGCCCAGCCGTGGGTCAGGTGTCATAATTACGAGCTACGTGTCTCGTTAGCAGACCCAACTTGACTTTTAGCTATCTTAATTTTCTAATACCTCATGGTCAATTATATGAAAAAGAGTAAATTACAGATTTGGTCCCTAAAGTATGTCAGTTATTATGAATTTGATCAATTTTCTTCATTTATTACATAAAAAACCGTTACGTATGCAGGCTTTTTTTGGATCTGGTTTTCGAGGTAAACCACCGTTTACTTTTTTAAATATTAGAAGGGTACTCGTATAATATATCGAGATATTTCGATTTTAATGTTTCGTTACAATACGGTTTTCCGTGGTTTTGAGAAAGCAATAATGTTTTTATTTTTAAATAAATATAAATTTGAAAATATTATAAAATTTAAAAAAATATATATATATCAATATTAGTATCAAATTAACTATTCTTTTATTTATTTCTATCATAAATTTATTGATTAAGCAACTCCACGTTTTGCTTATCATGGGCATATGGAGAGTTGGGGGTTCAAGATGTATGTAAATTTATCAAAAAAAAAGTAATGCATAATGAACCACATATTATATAGGGACAAAATGGTCTTTTTCTTATATTCGGCATTTAAAAAAAATCAAAAAAATTAGAAAAAAGAGAAATGAGGAATGTAATGTTAGAAGATGTCATGTAAGCACTATTGAGTTTTTCCTTTAATATATATACTAGAAAGGTATTCGTGTCAATGCATCGAAGTATATATCAATCTCAATGTTTTGTTTTATTATTTATCTATGTCGATATAATACGGTTTATGTGGTTTTAAGAAATACGATAATGCTTTTTTATTTTTGAATACAAATTAATATATATATATATATATATATATATTGATATTAGTATTAAATTAACTATTTAAAAATTGTTTTTTTTTATAATTTTTTTAATTCAAAATCTTTATTATTATTTAACTTTATGTAACGAAGTAATTTAATTTAGATTTAATAATATGTTTTTTAATAAAAAATAATAATTAAGTATTTTGTTAAAACTCAATAATTATCCTGATTATATTTTAGATTTTTTATACTTAAAATTATATGTTTATCCCGTATTTGATTATGTTTATCTGTGGCTAGTTACACGAATTAAAACTTGAAGATTTAATAAGTTGTATCTATGCATAATTTACTTGTAATCTTGAATTTTAATTAATATGTATCAATAAACAGTAGCTCGTGCATAAAAAATAATTTTTAAGAGTTTTTGCCAAATACTTTATAATAGAAGGGTACTTGCAGTCTCGCAAAGTGTAGGGAGATACATCTTGATTTTAATGTTTTGTTTTATTTATTTTATCTCGATTGATGTTATAATACGGTTTTATGTAATTTTAAGAAAATGGTAACTTTTGAATAAAATATAAATATGAAGATATATCGTAAAAAAATTAAAAAAAAATATCCAAACTGAATATTTAAAATTTCTTTTATTTTTTTGTATTTTTTTAAATCATTTTTTTGTTAGTAATATAATTTTTTATAAAGATAATAATTAAATATTTTGATAACTTAATGATTATCTTAATTATATTTTAGATTTTTTATATTTAAAATGAGATGTTTATCTTCTATTTGATTATGTTTGCCTGCAGTTAGTTACATGAATTCAAACATAAAGCTTTAATAAGTTGCACTTACACATAATTTACTTGTAATCTTGAATTTTAAGTAATATGCATCAATAAACAATATTTTCATGTACAAAAAATGGTTTTTAAGAGTTTTTATCAAATACTTTATAATATAGTATATATATATATATATATATATATATATATATATATATATGATTTGATGGATACAAGTGATTTATGGACAAAAACAGTCTTTTAATAAATCGATTACAACTGTCATCTGTAACTTTCATTTCAATCCCGTATTTAACACAAATAAGTAGAGTTCCGTGTGCAAATTCTTGCCGTTGTCATTTACATTGTCAAATCGTTAACAATAATCATTATGAGTTTTGATTAACTGACGGTTCGATATGAATCAGAATCATTTAAATAGTGGTCATTATTAATTGTTCTCGTGAACATGTATCAAAATTTTATGATTAAAAAATACGTAAGAAACCCGTTCGTTACAGATTATACGTAATACAATATTATTATGGTATAATTGTTTTCTTTTAATAATTATTTATTTTATTTTATTTATAAAAATTATTTTACAATTAATTTTAAATGGAATTTACTCCTAAGTACGTTAGGTAAAAGAAAAAATAAAAATAAATAAAAATTAAAAAAAAAGAAAGAAGAAGAAGAGAGAGTCTTGTCTTTCTTGCCACGTTGGAATCTACACTTCACTTTGCGACAACGACCAATCAATCACTTGTTTCATAAAAAACTGATTAATTTGTGTATCATTGTCACAAGTGGATGTTTAGTAGTCGATCATCGGAGACGGCGTCTTGATCAGATAAAATAACCGAAGAAGGTCACTGAAGTGGTGATGGGAGCCAGAGAAGGCCATCGGATTTGGTTCATGTGTTTCTGTGTGTTTGTGTATATATACATATATTAAAATAATTAAACTAATTAAAACAATTGTAATATTAAACTAATTAAAATAAATTGAATAATCAACACAATTTATTAATTTACCCCTTGTTTTATTTTAATAAATAACATTAATTATGTAAATTAATTGGTTTATATTAGATCTCACAGTTACCATATACTATCAAATTCTCATTTGATTAGACTTATATATATATATATATAAGGGCATGTTCAAATGAAAACCATGCAATTCTAAGAAACCGTATAAACCAATTTCGACCAATAGGAAAATTTTATTTTTTTTATAATTAAATTTAATCAATAAGGGTATTTCGGTCATTTTTCATATTTTTTTGATAAATAAGAAAGTTATTAATAAATATTAAATAAAGAAATTTAATAATGGAAATTATATAAATGGTAACATTTAAATTTTTTATTATATTATAATATTAAAAACTAGATTTTAATTTTTTGTTATCCAATGAGTCTGGAAACGTGGTATGAAGATTCTAGCTTCTTATGGAATGAAATCTTGATTTAAGGTTGGAGGAAAAAAATCATCCATGTTCATGAAACTGTTTCAATGTGAAAAARTTTCATTGTAAAATGATTTATTTGTTTCTTTTAGGCATATTTTACATGTTAATGAAATAGGTTCATGATGGTAAAAATGTTGATGTTCTAATTGATTCATGATTCATGATCTAGTTTCATGGTGMTCCATGTTGCTTTGTGATTGAAGTTGATCCGTTTAGTTGGTAGGATGAAAATGAAACGGGTGCATAATGTATTATGTTCTTTATGAAATAAATGTATGATGAAACGAGTGCATATTATATTTTGTTCTTTATGAAATTAATGTTCATAAAATTGTTTCAATGTGAAAAGGTTTCATTATAAAATGGTTTATTTTTGTTTACCAATTTTGCCCTTAGTATTGAAATAAAATAAAATATTAATATTTTTTATTTTTTAATTTCTTAAAATAAAATAAACTAATCTTAGTCATTGATCAAGAAAATGGATGGATGAGATTGGTTTACACGGTTTACATAAATGGGGCAAGTTTTTATTTGAACGTTCCTCTCTCTCTCTCTCTCTCTATATATATATATATAGAGAGAGAGAGAAGGATTTGGTTGACAAAAGTGAAAAACGTGTAGGAAGACAATTCGATTTTCATTGAAGGTTGATATCGGACGCTACCAAAAGATCGATTAATTTTTTTTAAAGGAATTTGTGTTCAAAATAGAAAATTCCACAGAAACGTGAATTCAACGATCGTCTTGCAACTAGCCTCTCTGCCCCAAACACAAATTCCCCTTCCCCCCCAATCCAACCTCATCCAAGCCACCAAAGGGTCTTTCGCCTAACAGTATGTGAGTCTTTGACTTCCGAGGAGGTAAGAGACTCAAACCTCACAAAAAAGTGAGGAGGGTGTGTGGATTTATTTGTTTTATTTGTCGTATATAAATATTATATACTTAAAAAAACCCTCTCATTCGATCCCATTCTCATCTTGATTCTTTTTTACAATAAAAAAAAACATATCCATCAAATGAACAAATTCTACGTAATTTAAAAAAATAATGGAACAATGATTTTTGCTGATTCAAAAAGTAAACTTGACGGGTCTTCAGTATCTTGTATCAATGACATTTTCCTTGTCAACGTTGAAAAAACATCAGTTTTAAATATAAGTAATCAAATTATTGTTCACTTTCTATCATATGTATACCCGTCTCACAGTTGATATCTCAATTATTGTTTTTTCACAGTATTTTGATTTTAGGGCTCTAAAATCTTCGACTCAATCAATGGGTTCATACAACATGTCGATTTATACGGACGAGATTCAGTGGAAAATTCCAAAAATGGAAAACTGAAAAACTGAAAAACACTTTAATAACCATTCATCCGTACGATATACACGTATGAATACAAGTAATTGAACATGTTTTGTGGTGTGTTTGTTATGCACATGTGCATACCAGACAAATTACTTGTGATAATCCTTTTATAATTTGTTGTTGAACCATAACACAAGAACATGAGTTCAATGAAAAGATAAAATAATAACCACTTGGSTTGTGGTACACTGGTTAAGCCTCAGGAGATGCAGCGAAAAATCTCATCTAYCCTGGTTCGAATAAAAGAGCTGCCAAATCCCTTATAACCATGATGGTTCATTTGCAATGATTTCAAGCAATTCGTTATCTCTTGGGGGATTAATTGCTACGTGTAAACTCGCCCAGAAACCCATTGGTTACCCAAAAAACAAAATAAACAACGTAACAACTTATTAAGACAATTTATTCAACACAAGAAATAAACAACAAAATTTTATAGATTCCATGCCACAAATACAGAAAGATAGTACCACATACAACAATTTTTCCATGTAATAATTATACATAAAAAAACAAACCACAAACTCATAGGTGAGTTTGAGATTAAAGGTGATCAAGAGTCCGGATCCTTTCTTACGCTTCTCATTTTAACTTTTCTTCTCACACGATCTTTTGCTTAAGGGTGATGAAAAAAGCGACGACAAGCATGGAGACAAGCAAGAGTAGGGGGATTAGAACGAGCACAAGGAAGATTACAAGCATGAAATCGAATAGGAGGTGGAGGACTCGTAACCGCCTTATAAACATCATGCCCTGCCCCAACAACTTCATCGCATTTTAGTCTTGGGCAACGTTTAATGATACCACGAACGATACCTCCAACAAAACCCACCGCATTTACGTTATGTGGGTTAATTACGTAAAYTGATAACAATATAAAAACTATAATCATCTTCGTCTTCATCTTCTTCCCGATCTGCATTTTAATTTGTTTGAATTATAGATATTAAAACCAAGAAATCCAAGATAGGGTTATATACATACATATATATATGTATATATACTGTAGTAATTAAACAAACGATCAGCCGAGGCCTGTACTGCTTAACTTAAAAACAGACTGTTGAGGCAAAATAGAATTAGAAATGAATTTACCGAATGATGTTCTTGGTTGATTCGTGGACTAGATCTCAGTGCAAACAGGCTATCAACCACGTCGTCCCTAAGATAAGACAACCCAACAAAA
>NC_037544.1:36736667-36744197 GCF_001531365.2 Cynara cardunculus var. scolymus | reverse complement strand
CAAGTCAATAAGACCAAGTGGGAAAAATAATAAAAGGGGCAATTTCTTAGAACTCTACTTGTAGACTACCATGCCAAGTCAATAAGACCAAGTTCCTAATTTCAAATTCATGTGTTGTAATACAACTGTTATGAAAGGTCTTAAACTTAGTTGTGGTTCTAAGTGGTTCAAAACAATGTGTTTTTGGGACTGATCATAATGTACTCAGGATTAATCATTTTTTTTGTTTTTCTAAAATTCGTATAAAACAGATTGATACTCCAAATTGAGTGATTCCAAATCGACCAAAACCTTAAGAGACCAAATTACAATTTTTATTTAGATACAAGAAATYTGYATTGGCCAYTAAGTAGGAGAAATATGCTCAAAAAGAGGAAGGACAGAAGTTGTAAGTGTGCCATATGAAACTGTACTAGGATAAGTGTTGAGTTTGATTTCTCAATGCGTATCCGACTGTCCTTTTTGAAGGAAAAGTTGTTTAAAAACATGTAGGACCTAAATAACTTATTATAATAATTAGGGTCTGGTTTTATGTTCTGCAGGTAATAACAAAGTCAATGATCCACTGGTTGAATTTTTAAAAATGACTTGTAGGTTGCTCAGTCTATCAAAAGCCATAGCATGCCACATGTATCTACATATATAAGGGTGGTTTACTTTGCAAACCACTATATTAGTACAAATCGTGCTACCCACCTTCCTACCGTAGATTTTAATGATATAGGATCAAGATGAGATTGTTATTTATGTTAATATAAAATATTAATATTTCATGAAGTAAAAAAAACATAGAAGGGCAAAATAGTCAAACTTACTAGTGCGCCTATTCCAAGAAACCAGATGAACTCTGTGATTTATGCAAACATGATCAAAACCCTGGTATTCAAATTAACAAAAGATTCAAACGCAAATCCGAATCGCAGATAACCATGGGCGATATCGTTAGCGGTAAGAAAATAGGGTTTGATTCATGGCTTTAGATCYCTAAAAGAATCATATTTGCTGATATATTACATCGAACAGGTCCAAAGACAAGCGAAAGACTGAAGCTTAAACATTCCTTCTCGAACTTCACCAATACAGAAATTACTGTTTCATTAATGAAACTTTTTGATGAAGTTGCCTTATGAAATTGTGTCATTGATGAAACTGTTTACACTCTTTCACGACACTGTTTCATTTATGCAAGAAACTGTTTGATGAAACTAAATAGAAATCGTTTCACTGATTTCATGAAAACAGAAATTGATGATTGAACAAAAAAAAAAAGAAAAAAAAATACAACWATAAACTAATAAAATATATCCATGCATGCATGAAATTGATCTCCCAGACCTCATGATGAAACAAACGAAATATTCACAAATATCAACGATACAAACGCTTCATCACTCTCGAAATATCTCGAACATGTGTGTGTGTGTGTGTGTATATATATATATATATATATATATATATAAGCACACAACATACTATGATTTTTATTAAATAACTAATATTACAGCATTTGTTATGTGGTTAGTCTCTTGGTTTTTGTATCTGATAGCCAAAGGAATGAAATCAGGGCTCTTAAAAGTCCCCTTTTTCCAGGGAAATTTCAAATCATCGAYGAATTTCCACTGACAATTAAAGAAAAAAGGTCAGTAATCTGTCGGTAATTAGCAATACGTTACCAACGAAAACAGTTAAAAACAATAAAATAGTATATCTATCGATGATCCGTCGAAAATTACTGATATAATACCGAGGGTCATTGAAATAATTTTTTGGTTCAATAGAAATTAGATTTAATTTGTCAATTACTAATTAGGATTTTGTTTCAATTTAAGCATCACATCTTTAGTTTAAGGATTCTCAATTTGGGAGTATGTTTGATGCATGGACTTTGAGTATGGCTGATTTGTTTTCTTTTACATGTCTTTTTAAGATATATATGATTCAATTTAATTTTTTAAATTATTGTTTAAACTTTAAAACACATAATAAGTACAAATCATATATGTGCTTGGGTATCACAATACATCATATATGTGCTTTGTGTGGTCGATCAGATATGTAACACAATGATATAACAATGCATCTTATATATGCTTGGGTATCACACTGTGTCTTTTGTTTAACAGAGTCAATATTTTTAGGTATCACAGTGGTATCACCAGAGGACGGTGGCCGGAGAGAGAAGAGAGGAGAAAATGAGAGAAAATACCTAAAATGTACTTGCATTAAAATTTTAATTCAAAATTACCAAAATTATAAATTTTCTAATTYATCTATTGATTTGTGGTTGAGATTGAATCTCACGGTTACTATAAACTAGTCAGTTCTTCTTTGAATGTACCTCTATATATATAATGGATTATATTAAAATTCAAAATAAACTAGATTCTAGTTCATACTAAATCATTCACCATACACACACATACATACACATATATACATATACATATACATACACATATATATATATATACACATATATATATATATGTATATATATATATATATATGGAAATTTGTTGATATTTAAAAGATATTTATAAAGACAAATGATTATATCAAAAACCAAAATAAACTATATTATTACACATATTACATAAAGATACAAACCAAACGTTTTTGTAACACCATATTTTATCTTCGAGACTTCAATGATGTCATTTTCAGCCCCTGAATTATCATCCCCAAATATCTGCTTTGTAATTTCCAATTCATGATATGTACGAAACCAAAGCACAAAAYCATAAAGCTATCCAATCAAGAGCTTATTCAAAATAGCTTATTACGATAACACCGATCTGAACAGTTTATTTACGGAGTCTAACCTGCATGGAGCAGAAATGACCAAAAACCCCCGATAGCCTAGACAACGAAGAACACCGGAATGGCGATAGCAAGTATCACCGACAATTTACATGTTTTCTTTTTATTTGAGCTGCTCGTTAACAAAGGGTTTCCTGTATATCTGTCAAATAATTTACAAAAACATTTTCAAAATACAAAGACATTTAAAAAAAATACAGAATAAAATAACATAAAGATTAACTTACGATAAATTTAACTGGGAATTTCTTAATAGTGACCTCGGTATGGATCCCTTGAATTGATTATCCGCCAAATTTCTACATGAAAAATAGAAAATAATATAAATTAGAATAACTGAAGTTTGATACTATTAATATTTGGCAAAAATACAATAAAGTCTGTCTTAATTTTATTTAGTGTAAAAAAWTTTCTTTTCTCAATCAGTATAAAGTTTTAAAATATCTTATTTAATACAATACAGATCCCGATTTTTAACTCACTAATCATCTACTGATTTTGTAACATTTGATGACATGACTGTTAATTTTATCTTTCAATTCATTCATAAATTCTTTTGTAAACAGACGTTCACACATAAGATCGATGTTATGCTTGGAATTAAGAACTCACAGTTGTTTAAGGTTTAACATATCGCCAARGAAATCAGGTACAGATCCAGTCAARCTGTTATTATGTAAATCTCTGCARATATAAAAYAGATATTATATAATAATTATTTAATTATGACTAATAAATAATTAAAAAAAATGATTTAATTAAATTATAAATTCACATTATTTCAAGAGCATCCATGCTCCTAAAGTCCGGAAGTGGCCCAGAGAGGCTATAGCCATTCAGATTTCTGTCAAAAAAAAAAAGAAAAAAAAAAAAGACATTTATATAAAAATCAAAATTAAATCAATTTTTTTTATTAACTTGGATATCTAACTCTCTATGCGAGCCGACTAATCTCAGGACGACCACTTGCTTTGCAGATATCTCGGAGTCACTGTATTTGAACCTCCGTGGCCACAAAGAGATTTTTATTCCTTCTTGTATTTGAACATGAATCCTCCTGGTACTTTTGACCTTTGGAGCGAAGCTCAAACCAAGCAGGGACCACCCTTGTGGTTAAAATATAAAAATAAAGAGGAACGAGAAGATGGTTTTTACAGCGATGTTACACGAGGTCTAGGATCATCGTTGCATTCGATCCAATCCCATGAATATGGCGCGGGAAGACACGGGTCTCCGCCCCAATCGTTTAAAACGTCAAATGCGCTTTTAAGAGAATCTAAACCTTCGGCTACATTGATAAACGGGAAAAAAATATATAATAAGTTGTTCGTGTGATAAAATGGAAGCTAAAAATCTTCAACTGTGTAAAAAAAACAGAGCGTGTTAAAAAATATACCATCGTTGTCGTCGGTCCCATTGGTTAGGGCATCACTGATCGAAAAGATCTCGATGGCATTGATGAGAGGGGGAAGCGTGGAATCATCGGTAGCAATGATGGAGAAGTTAATGGTGCCATTGACGGAGAGATCCGAGACGAGTAATTGAGACACATAACCGATACGGGGTACAATTGGGAGTGAGAAGTTATCATCGTCTTTGTAGATTTCAAAAGATCGGTATTCTCCGAGTCCGAGCCCTTGGACTTCAGTGAAATACCAGTTTATGTACATTGGATAACGAGTGCTGTACTTAACGATAGGGTAGTTCAAGGTTATGGAATAATTTGTGTCCATTGTCGCAATCGCACCATTCATGACCCGTGTAGGAGGATTATCGATTGAATTGTCATCGATGGTATATGTGTTGTTAAGACGTACTAGTCCAATACCAATGTCACCGGGAAACCACATTCTATCATACGGGTCTTCCGGAAACCTTAAAAGTTAAAAAGATTTTGCATTAATCGAATATTCTAAAACATGGATAGAGGACACTAGGGGTGCTCATGGGTTGGGTTGATCGAGTTGAAGACATTTGAACAATCCAACCCAATGCTTGTGGTTTGAAAAAAACTTAACCCAACCCAATCCAAAGCAAAGTGCAACCCTATAGTTGTAACTTGCATACCTGATTATACTTCCATCAGATAGGCCATAACCAATCCTATAGTTGGTGAGTAATGCGTAATCCGGACCGATACCGTTGTAGGCTTCGGGGTCGATGCCACGGACTTCAAGAGACGATATAAACGGAACCTGGTTCGGAAATTTTCATGCCACACAGACACTGATAACGTCCCTTTTCACAACATAAATAGCTTCATAGAATTTTGCTTCCGAAGTGTCTACAGTGATCCAAAAGTTCCCATCGAAATGAAGGTCAAACGTCGGAGCAGAGTTCCTTCCGTCGTAGTTCCCGTAGTTAAAAACCACACGAACCAAAACCTTTTGCCCCTCTTCCGCTTCTATTGAATAGCAATTCTTGTTACGGGTGTTATCGAAAGCCCTCAATGTGTCGTAAACACGAGATATCGAGTAATCAGATTTYACCTCGTGCGAAACACCCTGCGAGATCAACTTATCGTCCCCGTTCCATTCGATAAGGTTTTCATCAGTGAAATTATTCGATCCCCCGCAATCTATGCTCACGAAGTCTAGTTCTGCAAAGGAAACGAATCAAAACTCCATAACTTTTTGGAAAACTATATATATATATATATATATATATATATATATATATATATATATATATATACACATTGTATACGATTCCTGAGTTCCTAATCACTTTTAAGTTCTTAACTATATATATATATATATATTGTACATGAACACCTATGAACCAAGACATCTAGGATTGTGTGTTTTCATACGTGCTCACATGTCTTCACATGTTCTGTGTGTGTATATATATTCATATGAACATCTAGTGACTTGAATATACATGAACACTTATGAATCACAGCATCTAAGGCTGTGTGATTTCTGATGTGTTCATATGTCTGTGTGTGTCCGTAGATGCTTTGGTTCATAGGTTTATCCATATTAGCTTGGACGATATCGAAAACTTTACTATCGAGAATCTTTTAACAATCACAAATTCAATAACATTATAGATAGATAAATCAAATTTCAAAAACAATCACAAATTGAAAAACAAGATCAATATTAAATCATCATCAATTATGAGATTTTTAAATTTTGTAACTCCCAATTAATGATATGGGAGTTACACAAAATGATAAAATTACTTAATTACCCTTGTTATTAACATATGAGATGTATGTAAAACTAAAGAAAAGATGGATTTTCATTGGTTGAGCTTGGTTAACAAAGTTAACACAATAATCTTGGTTAACATTTGAACCAAACTCTCTCTCTCTCTCTCTCTCTATATATATATATACATACATATGTAGACTTGGGATCATGTGAGACCAAGAGTTTTTCGTGAGACCCGTAAGACCAATTCTCAACTTTTGGATTAAATCTACAATCTGAACATTCATAATCACAAATTGTCACAAGACTTCTCAATAATCACAAAATTGTCACCGTGCAACTTTAGACCATTAGATCATTAGCTTATAGATCAATCAACATAAATTGGTCTTACGAGTCTCACGAAAAACCCTTGGTCTCACGTGAACCAACCTTACATATGTATATATACATACATATGTATATATACATATACATATATGTATGTATATATACATATGTATGTATATATACATACATATATATATATATATATATATATATATATGTTTGTGTGTGTGTATAGAGTAAGCTTACCGTTACCGTCGCCGGAGGCGGAAATAGTAGACAGAAAGAGGAGATGAATTAGAAGCAGAAGCCATAAATGAGTGGGCATGGAGATGGAGGAGATGAATAGAAATGGCGTTTATGCCCATTGCTTCTGCTCCTTTAAATAAAAATATTTCAAAATAATACCAAAAAGCATTATTTAATAAAACAATTAATACCAAAATTAGCATGTGTGAACAAAATATCAAATGATATTTAGGTAAAAAGTAATCTATCTTTGATACACGAATTGTCAGACATATGAACAACTTGTGTATATCCTCAAAAGACATCAAACAAAAAAGATTAGACATATGAACAACATGTGAACCGTATGAACATCTTCTGTATATTCAGGAGTCAACTCTGTTGTATGTACATGAACACCTACGAAGCTTGTGTTCACATGAATCACAGATATTGTTCATATTCATGTGATGTGAGTGTGCATATGTATCGATATGAACATCTATTGCCTTTGATATGTGTTCATTTAAACGAATTCAAATGCCATACTAATCACTTATCAATAGGAACGCTTTGATCATTTTCTTCATTATCGGAATTCGAATTGCGAATGTAGTCATAGACGATTTTAACTTTCTCATTTCCATTGTTGTCGATCTGTTTTACAATAGGTTTATCCATATTACTCGGACGATATCGAAATCTTTTACACTTACGAAATCAATATYATTATAGRTAGAACATCATTTGTAAATTAGAAACATGAACACGTATGAAAACCAATTTCAATATTACATCATGATCAATTAGTGATATTTTTCAGATTTGTAACTCCCAATTAATTATTTTGGGAGTTACATAAATGAAAAATTACCTAATTACCTTTGTAGTTAATATATGAGTTACATTTGAAACTAAAGAAAAGATGGAATATGATTGGTTGAGTTTGATTAACAAAGTTAATACAAAATTCTTGGTTAACATTTGAACCAAG
>NC_037544.1:36720435-36736567 GCF_001531365.2 Cynara cardunculus var. scolymus | reverse complement strand
AATTGTTTCATATAATACTTTTTTTGATGAATTTGTTTCATATATGGTTATGAAATTGTTTCATATAATATTTAATGAAATTTTAATAAAACTGTTTTATGTATTTCTCTAAAATTAAAATAATAAAGATGATAATATCAATTATTAACACCCTCCACAATAAAAATGGTTAATCAACCTCTCATAATTACAAAAAAATGAAAAATTATGATTGGTTAAATGAAGTTTTCACGGTTTTTACAAATTGAGTGGTTTTTATTTGAACGCTCCCCTAATATATATATATATATATATATTAAAGGAAGATTCATATGGTTCTTCAATGAAAAACTTTAGATCCTATTTATCTTTTTTTCATTATTTTGATTTATTTTTAATATACAATCAACACATTAATTGCTAACTCATTCATTTTCCTATTTTTTAACTTTGTTTTCATTATTCTATAAAGAAAATTTGAATCCGCAGATATATAAAACTATATATAATTTTATCTACATCAATACATGCATATTTTTAATTACATGACAATTGTAAAAATAAATCATAAAAATTAAAGATAGGTGAAAATTTTGAAATACAAAACTACAATCTTAAATAATGTGGTGTAATGTAAATTATTATTGTTTGTAATTCATAAATCGTATTGCCATGTCCAACTATCCAACGAGATCATGCGGCTATCATTAGTCAAGACTTTAACTGTTCAACAATTTCGAATTTTATAAAATCATTATAACATGCATTGTTGATCCAAATTCTTCAATATAAAATAATCATTTTAAAAAGTATAAAAACAAAACTACTGCAATCACTATTAGAAAAAAAAATGAATTAACTAACAAAAAAAATGAACCAAATAAGAATTGAGTATTCTAATATGGTGAATTTGTGGTTGAGTTTTAGTTGTCCCAAATTGGTGAAGATTTAAAAGATTTGAACAAAGATAAATGTATAAAAAGATAGATGGTGCCTTTGTGTCAATTCATGGGTTTTTTTCTTATAGGGTTGCCTTATTTTCGATGACCCTTTATAAAATCTATAACCATGGTTGGAATCAAAACCAACCAAATGGTAAAAGTCATTAATACAAAATTAAAAGTGAAATCAAGGATGATGACTTGGCAACATGAGGTTTAATTGTTTTTTAAATCTGAAATAAGGTTGACTTTCATCTTTTAACATTGGTAGAAAGATGATAGTTTGAAAAAAGATGATAAATGTATAAAAGCATGATGGAGCTTTGAAATCTATAACAATGGTTGAAATCAAAACCAACCAATTGTTAAAAAAAATTGTGCAAAACGAAAGCAAATGCTACATCTTTTCTTAACAAGAGTTGTGATTATTGGAGTACTTATAATAACAAATGTTAAGTGCCTATTATATCACTTATATATGCATAGAATGAAGTGTTGATTTAATGACGTGCTTTCATCTGATATTAGTGTTCAACAAATCGTGATTTACGATGTTGGATGAGGCATTATAAATATAAATACAATCCAGAGTTTTCAGACACATCACACGAGACTTTTACGTTTTTTTTTTCTTAAATTGAGTTTTGATCACCGTGCAACGCACGGTGTCGAACACTAGTACAATTTAAAATGAAAATGACTTTGACTTTTTTAATAGAGTAAAATATAATTTAAAATTAATTATATTTTAAACGTTAAAATATAAAAAATAACATTTGTGATATTAATTATTATTACTGTTTGGACTCAACCCTCTTAGTGATTACTCGTATAGGAATATTCACATGATTTAACAAATAGAATATGCTTCACATCTCAAAATTAAACAAGTGGTCCAACCACTCTACTCGTCACGTGATATTAAATATCCCGATATTCAATGACCCTTGAATTTAGGTCAACGATGCCTCATATTTTGGCATATTGCATTATCCAAGTATTTAAGAGTATATGACCAAATCGCCAATGGAGGAATGGAGAAATGGAATTAGGTAAGGGAAAGTGATAGGAAGTAATGAGGGTGAAGATGAGAAAGTGAAAGAAATCAGGAGCTAAGGGGATGGGTAAGTCGTCACCCAAGACTGAAACGAAGCAGGCGGGGGGTAGGTTATCGTCCTCGAAATCTTGCCATATGCGGATAGGTGAGGATACCGCTTCTTCATGTCTTGTTCGGCTTCCCAAGTCATGTTTGCACCCCGGCGGTGTTCCATTGAACCTTGACTAAAACCACTTCTATATGACGAAGCTTCTTTGACTTTCTTTCCAAAATAGCATTAGTTCCCTCTACGCGACAGTTGTCCCCATCTACCCTTTCTTCCTCTGCCAAGCATTTACGTAAGTAGCACACATAGAATGTATTGTGGATTCCTTCCATTTCTGTTGTTGGGTCTAACTTGTATGCTTATATATCGACTAAGCTTAAATTGCAAAAGGTCTAAGGAAACGGAGACTAAGCTTCCCACACTTTCCAAATCGGATGATGCCCTTTCACGGGGATACCTTCAACATGACTCGGTTTCCCACTTAAAATTCGATCGGAACCACAAGGGTGGTGCCTGATTGGTTTAAGTTTGGCTCCAAAGGTCAAAAGTACCAGGAGGTCCTAGGTTCAAATCCAAGGAGGAATAAAAATCCCCTTGTGGCCACGAAGGTTTAAATACGGTGACTCCGGGCTATTTGCAAAACAAGTAGTTGCCCTGGGATTAGTCGGCTCGCATAGCGGGTTGGATATCCAGGTTAATCAACAAAAAGAAAAAAAATTTGATTAGTCTTATTTTCTTATCGGCGTAACTCTTTTGTCGATCTTGAGCCGCCTTCAAACATTCTCTGATGTCTTTCACTTTATTTGTCGTCTCTTGAACAATCTCTGGCTCAATGAACTATTTCCTTCTTGCTTCAAGCCAACATACAGGAGTCCTACTCTTCCGTCCATATAAACCATCAAAGGGTGCCATACCGATGCTTGAGTGATAACTACTTTATTGTAGGAGAACTCCACCAATGGTAGGTGAGAGTCCTAATTACCTCCAAAGTCGATAACATATGGCCTCAACATGTCTTCAAGAGTTTGAATAGTACTTTCACTTTGACCGTCCATTTGCGGGTGATATGTCATATTCAACTTTATTTTTATACCCAATTCTTTCTATAAACCATCCAAAAATTTAAAAGTGAATCGGTTATCTCGATCTGAAACAATAGATAAGGGCACACCATGTCTTATCACCTCATCAATATACAACTTAGCCAACTTATCAATTGGTAAAGTTTTCCGCATGGCTAGAAAATGAGCCCTCTTGGTCAATCGATCCACTACCACCTAAATCGCGCCGTGATCTCTCAGCGTTCTTAGTAGCTTTGCTACAAAGTCCATAGTGATGTGTTCCCACTTCTATTCCAGAATCTCTAAAGAGTGGAGACTTTCGTATGATCTTTGATGTTCAGCTTTAATTTGAAGACAAGTCACACATCTCTCTACGTATCTCGCCACATCAAGCTTCATAACCGACCACCAATAGCCCAACTATAAATCCCTATACATCTTCATGCCACTAGGATAAATATACACATGGATTTATGAGCGTTCTCTAAAAGCAATTCCCGCTTTCCTCCTAATTTTGATACCCAAATTCGGCCTTGGAAAAGTTATACAGATATACTATTTGTCGTAAAAACGTTAAAAACATAAAATAAATAGAATGAAATGCTCGATTTCTTGATGTTGATTAAAATATTAAATATTTTATAAGATAATTTAGTTTAAAAACTAAGGGGTAAAAAAATTTTAATTGAAAAAAAAATAAAAATTAATGCTATGATTAAATCCTGACTTCTATTTTTGTCCCTAATTAATCACTTCTTAATTAACCTTTTTATATTTTAACCATTTATTAGTTTCCTAAATTTTGATCAATGGTCAAGATTTGTCATCATGTTCACAATAAAAAATAAACCAACCCTTGTTTTTGTGAGATATGTGAGACCCGTGTGAAAGTAACATTCACAGTGTTTTTGTTGTGAAGGTTCGATTTTTTTTTTCATAGCCTTTTGCTGTGAAGTTTTAAGTGTAAAAAAAATGGTCTTACATATCTCATGAAAACTGACTGATCTCACGTGATCCCAAGTCTATATATATATATATGGGTTGAATGACAACTCATCTTCTTCGTTTATTGATGTATATATCAAAGGTATGATACACACACACACATATATATATATATATATATATATGTATATATATATATATATATATATATATATATTAAAATTTATCAAACCCCACATATATGTGGTTGTGGATGAGTTTTTGACAGGAATATCAAACAGCAAATTTCAATCAGTACTTCAATTCTAAGGTATATTATTCTTTATCGTCTCTAATATAGAGTTTGTTTTAAATAAAATTCATCGTATTTGTATAACCAATGCAATCCAATAAATTGAGATATTTATGAAAATGATGAGAGTTCATTTATTATGATTTGAATATTTATGAAAGATGAATATGGTTTATTAATTATAATCAATACTTTATATTAGGAAACAATCAAAACTTCTATGAAATAACATATCAATCAAATGAAATAGACGGTTGAGATTGGGTTGTATTGGTTGCACAAATGTCAAGGGTTATATAATAATCAACCTCTCATATATATATATATATATATATATATATATATATAGAGAGAGAGAGAGAGAGAGAGAGAGAGAGTTGGGTTCACGTAAGACCAAGGGTTTTTCATGAGACTCGTAAGATCAATTTATGTTCATTGATCAACTTTATAAGTTAATGATCTAATGGTCTAAAGTTGTACGGTGTCAATTTTGTGATTATTGAGAAGTCTCGTGGCGATTTTGTGATTATGAATGTTCAGATTATAGATCTAATTATCTAAGGATTGAGAATTGATTTTACGAGTCTCACATAAAATCTTTAATATCGTATGATCCCAACTATATATACATATATATAGAGAGAGAAAATAAGTAGATGACCACATTGATTAGGAAAAGGATACCCGACAGGCAATAAGTACATAAACATTAAGACACTTTCTTGAAGATATATCCATCCATATCTTCCACATTGAAATTTTTGTTTTTTATTCTTTAATTTTAATAAGTAAGAGTATAATTATCATTTTACTGTGTAATGGTTAATATTGGAAATGATTTAATTATTCTTAAATATGGAAACGTAAATATATAAACAGTATTTTATATGGAAAGTGTACATCGATTGTTTTTAAATATAATATTGAAAATGTAAATATAGAAACCGTTTATATGAAAGGTGTAAATCAATTGTTTTTAAATATAAAATGGTGAAACGGTGAAATAGTTACATACAATGAAGATGACAGATTAATACAGTTTCATAATGTGAAACAGATTCACATAATAAACCAGATTCACACATGTGTATTTAATACTGTGAAACAAATTCATATAATGAAGAAATACATGTTCATCTAGTTAAAAAAATACAAATTAATGCAGTGAACCAGATTCATACAGTGATGAAATACAGTTTCATTCAGTAAAACAAATTCATATGGGTGATTTGTCGATTTTGCCCTTTTTTTAATTAAAAATTAAACTTGTTTTTTTAATTTTGACCATTGATAAAGAAAATGGATGGATGAAATCGATTTGTAGGGTTTTCACAAATGAGAGTGGTTTTGCAATTGATCGCTCCTCTCTGTTTCTCTAGTTTAAGGAGAAGTATGTGGCTTCAAATACAATACAAGCTTGTGGATATTAATACAAACCCTACTCATCTTCGATTTCCTTCGTAAACCGAATATCGTGAACATGAAGATGAAGATGATGACGATGATGTTAGTTTTGGTTTATCTTATCAACCGTCTTGATGCATCTCCGGTTTATCTTCACGGTCGATCATTAAAGTGGTTTAACCCAATCAGGATTTTTAAGCCATTCAAAATTCCTCGGGTGAAGCCGATATCGCCAGACCTTTTTCCAAAGTTAGAACCCTCTTTTGATTATCCTACTGTTACCCTTCCTCCTATCTACAGGCTTCCTTCAGGTAAACCGACTGTGGAGCTCCCGACCATCAGTCCACATGATCCGAAGGCAAAGCCGACTCCTGTAAATCGTCCTGATAGAACTACACGTCTTCGTGCTCGTACTTGTAAAATTGCTTGTAAAGCGGTTATTGATCTTGCTGTTGCTGAAGTTCTTGCTCAAACTGGTGCTCCAGCTGATGACAGTAATAGTAGTTGTTGGGCAGAAATCGGCAAGGCTTCTGTTCAACAGCTTTGCACCGATGCTTGTGACGGAGCCATTGATGTTAGGCGTGCTCTTACTAAAGCTGGTGGTAAAGCTTTTGCTGCTTGTGTCAAATCTCGTGTTGCCGGCGCTGATCCTCCTTTCGCCTACGCCCCTGCGGTTGCTCCTTCAGACGCGGATTTCCCTTAAGCACGGAAACTATGTTATGTGTGGTTAAGTTGTTGTTTGTTTTTCTCTATCATATATCGTTATTTGTTTGAATGAAGGGTCACTGGTCACTGCATGCATTGTACTCTTAAATATAATAAACTTACTTAATCAAAGGACCGGTCTTTCGGTCCATTGATTAAGTATCAGATTCTATGCCTATATTCACACATTACCTGCCTTTTTAAACAAAATGGAGTTACCATTATTTTGGGTTTCTTACCGAGTATGATTTTCGATCCTTGTCATTCTCAGGCATTAAGGTAAGTGGCCCTAGTAAGAGCTTACCCGTAAGTTTAGAAAATACGTAAACTATTAATCATGTAATTATTTATTAAAATATTTCAAAAAGAGGCTTAATCAAATCCTTATCGGGCTCAACCGATATTGGGCTTTTTGGGCCTGATACTATTCTTATCTTGGGCTTCGGTCAATTTCAAGCTTTGTACCCCGGCCCATGATAAAGATGGCCAAAAATCAATCCTAGGGTGGTCATAAATCCGTTCCTCGTCGGTTAGATTCGGTCACGGTTTCGATAAAAACTCGTATGGCTGATTCTATGCTTGGTAACTAGTTCCGGGCCCGTTGGGCCAATCCCGAAAATCCATGCATTTATTTAAATATTGAATATGTTGAAAATTTTGGAATTTTTTTTTGAAAATCTTGTATTATAATTAATAAAAACTTAAAAGAAGTTGAAAATCGGTCCAATACATAATCATCCAGACCGGATATGAAATTCAATAAAATTTGTAACGGTCCTGAACTGTCAGGGCAAAACCCGTCCCAATCAATCCCAAGTCGGGCCAGGTCCACACAACTAATATTTGTAACCACATAATGCTAATGATTTGAGAATTTAATGAGTTACTCAGACTTATACTTAGGGGCCGTTTACCTAAATGCTTACCTGGTAAGCGCTTACGTTTAGGAGTCAATATTGTAATTTATTTTACTAGGTAAGATTGTAGTACATCAAAATGGTATAGTATGCAACAATTTACCCGGTAAGTGCTTACTCGGGTAAGAGTCGTCATCCTCACTTACCACATAAGACTCTTCATCTTTATCATTACTCTTACGGGGTAAGATTTTTGACTTTTGTCATATTCATTCGGTAAGGAAAAATACACATTAAGCACTTATAGGATAACCGTTTAGTAAACGACCCCTTAGTAATTTTCGAGATCGACCAAACACATATTTGTTTTTTTTTTATTAACCTAGATATCCAACCCGCTATGCGAGCCGACTAATCTCAAGGCGACCACCTGCTTGCCCGGAGTCACCGCATTTGAATCTCCATGGCCACAAGGGGATTTTTGTTCCTTCTTGGATTTGAACCTGGGACCTCCAGACACTTTTGACCTTTGGAGCCAAGCTCAAACCAATCAGACACCACCCTTATGGTCCAAACATATTTGTTCATAAAGCATAGAATCAAAATATCGATTCGGGCCATTAAAGAAGTTCACTCAACTCGAGTTCGAGTCCATAAATGAGCTTATAAAGCTTTACTACAGGTCAATAATGTATAACACAAAATTGTTAAACAAACACTAGAGCTCGAGCTCGAATACTGAAAATTGTTCGAGTTCAACTCTGATATTATTTTTGCAAGTCGATCCCAAACAACCTGATACTTCGACTCATAAACACCCCTAGTGCCTAGTGCACCATTGAGTCACTTTCTCGTATGGATATGTTTGCACGTTCTCATTCTTAGTAGTATACAAATAGCACTCGGGAAGGTCCAATACTGTTGATACAACTTGTTCTATTTAGGAAAATGGCCAAAGATCATTTTTTTCAGTTTGTTTGAATCATGCGACGGTTTATGAATGATTATAATAAAAAAAACGTTTGGTTGTGAAAAATCGGATACCAATTAGGACCGATATAGATCGTTTTGTTAAATGGGTTTGAAGTAATACCAAAATTTGATTGCAAAGTATAATTTGGATCGATTATGAGACCAATTTATTAGATATAAATCAAAATCTTGGTTGGCCTAGATATAAGGGCGTTCTCGCATAGTGTCACATGGTACTATACATTATTAAAGGTAAGCGCTTACAATTCTATCTTTCACATTATGTTATTTATTTGCTCTACTAATTTATGTTAACACTAATTGTCTTGGAGCAGATATGATAGCCATAAAATCACAAGTTATATTTTGTGGAGTACTGAAGTATAATTGATGAGGATCTCATATCTTTTAAGGTATGTACGATTACATTTTTTTGCCTCAATGCTTTTTCGAAATATATCCAAAATGGATTAATAAATGGCCAACTTATTTGATATAAATAGTYATACGGCCACGTGGGAGAATGTAAGATTTATTTAATTAATATGGCCTAAACTATTAATATCATTATATATATAAGTTTATTAATCCATAATTATTCTCTTATTATTAATTATTCCCATATTTACATGCAGGTCCTCTAACTATTGTGATGGTCAATATTGGTCCCTGTGTATTAACTATTTATATGTTGGTTATCATTCATTTATGTTCTCTGTTGCCCTAATTCTCACTGGAAACGAAGGATGGCACCAAGAAAGGGATAATAATTGAGAGTTCATCAAGAACACATACAACAATTAATCCATCATCATTAAGGTTAATTAAGAGGACTATTGAAGGATAATCAATGGCTTCTTCATCTTCTACAAATCAACATCCTATGAACTTCTCTTCAAGTATGTATCTTTAATCTCATCTCTTAATAAGAATTATGAGATTGATTCTGTTAATATGTTTGATTGATTTAACACATGAGACTAAGAGTTTTTCGTGAGACCCGTAAGACCAATTTATGTTCATTGATCAACTTTATAAGTTAATGATCTAACGGTCTAAAGTTGTACGGTAACAATTTCGTGATTATTGAGAAGTCTCCTAGCAATTTTGTGATTATGAATGTTTAGATTGTAGATCTAAATCCAAGGGTTGATAATTGGTCTTATTGGTCTCACGTGATATCAAGTTGATATATATATATATATATATATATATATATATATATATATATATATATATATGTGTGTGTGTGTGTGTGTGTGTGTGTATAGAGTAAGCTTACCGTTACCGTCGCCGGAGGCAGAAATAGTAGACAGAAAGAGGAGATGAATTAGAAGCAGAAGCCATAAATGAGTGGGCATGGAGATGGAGGAGATGAATAGAAATGGCGTTTATGCCCATTGCTTCTGCTCCTTTAAATAAAATATTTCATGATACCAATGATCAATATTTTTTTTTGAAAATAAAAATGTGAATAAATATTATAAATTGGAAGTATTATGAACGGTTTGTTTATTTGTTTTAATTTAAAAAATTGTAATATATATTTATACTATATTATAAAGCATTTGGCTAAAACTCTTAAAAACTTTTAAACTTTTGAAAACTCTTAAAAAACTCTTAAACTCTTAAAAACTCTTAAACTTTTGAAAACTCTTAAAAAACTCTTAAAACTCTTAAAAACCCAATCCCCTGTTTATCGCTATCCAACCCAACTAACCCAATTCGATTTCATCTACTACGTATCCCTAAACCCCCGTCATCCCAAATCTGCATATCTCTAAACCCAATCCCCTGTTTATCCCCATCCAACCCAATTCGATTTCATCTAAACGATTTCATCGCCCTAACCCAATTCGATTTCATCTAAACGATTTCATCGCTCTAACCGAATTCGATGAAATAAACCCTAAACGATTCGATTTAATCCCTAAATATTCTGAGATGATATCGATTAGAGATGCATATATATTTGACATGTTCTTCAATCCATTAGTGTTAATCCAGAATCTAGAGGAGGTAATCTATTTCTCTTTTTCCTTTACCCAACTTTGTGTATCGATATGTATATGTAAACGAAGTTTGGAAGATGGTACAATGGTTGTTGATTGTTGTTTTTGGCCCTCCAGTAATAGCATGATTGACTATTCAAGTAGTGCTTATAGATGTTCTTCCATAGAGATGCCATATCTTAGTGCCAACACCTCCTGTTCTAAAGTATGAACCAAATTATGAAACCATCTGTAAACATATACAGTTATTTTGCTATGGTTTATGTTATGAATCTGTTACATGTGTTCTTTGTTTTGGCATGTTTTAGGTCCAGTGCTTTGTCGTATTGTAGTTATGCACATAACATGTTAGACTATTTTTCTTTGATATTTTCTTTGGATCCAGGTTGATCCTTTGGGTGATGAAGTCGAAACACTTTTAGGCYTTCTTGAGAAGATATATATAGCTCTTGATCATTACTCGCCYGTCTTGYAACATTACCCGRGGGTAAGACAAGAATGATTTATTTAACAAGAATATTTCTCTATCTTTTGTTTTTCAAAAACTATATAACTGTGTTTTTATACTTTGCTACTATATGGTCATTATAGCACGTCTAATTCCGAAAAACAGAAATTCAGATCAGAATCTCCTTGTGGACTGTGTACATCATTGGTATAAACTAATATGAACAGTCTTGCTTTCAATTGGTGCTTCAATAACCTTTTTTTTTCTTTTCTTTGCAGGTTATCGAAATCCTGAAGTTGGTTAGGAGGGAATTAAGTGGTGAATCTTTGAAAGCACAATGAGGCATCTTTGAATAAGGTATATGCTCTCTTCTACATGAACTAGCCTATTTTCGTAGTGAGTTAAGCCATAATTTAGTACTCCCTTCGTCCCAAAACAAGTGTCCACATTTCTATGTAAGTTTGTCCCAAATGTGTCCACTTTCATTAGTAGATAGTTACACTTCACTAAATTCACAATTCTACCCTCAATTATGATGTACATTTATTTAAGCTACGGGGCTGCTTTCTGGCGAAAAATCGACAGCTAGCGAAGCTGTTCCGTGGATAAAAAATCAACAGCTAAAGGGTTGTTTTGTTGCTAAAGATCAGCAGTTATGGGGCTATTTTGTGGCCAAAAATCAGTAGCTAAAGGAGCTGTTTGGTAGATAAATAATCAGCAACTATAAGGACTGTTTGGATGCCGTTTCGAGACTGTTTTGGGCCTTGTGCACAGGTTATGGCCCTGCTGGATATGCGCTTTTTGTTGCAGTTTATGCTGGCCTGGAAGTAAGCCTCTGACTCTCTTGTGTGTATCAATGAATTTCAGTTTCGTGTTTAAAAGATGGTTTTCTTGTGTTCGATCATTCTCAGTAACAAATATCAATACTTGTACTAATTTACAAACCATTGTTGGTTTCTTACATTTTCCTTTCATTTGTTTCCCCTTTTTTGTTTGATATTGGACATAACCGGCAATAGAATACTGATGCAAATAAACTTTTTCTTGGTAGGTACTTGCAATACCAACCATTCCATTTACGATGTCAGCTGGTATTCTATTTGGCCCTCTCACCGGCACAATCCCTGTCTCTATAAGTGGGACTGTAAGTTACTGAACAAGATGTTTACAAAACCACTGATATTATAGACAAATAAATAACTGTGTCTTTTGAATTGAATTTTACTGTTCATCTGAATATCCACTAGAGTTTGTACATTGCATCCACGACTATATTAAACACAATTCTTTTTTAGAGCTGTACAGGTTTGTCTTGCTGAAGACACTAAGCTTAATGATGCACTCATGATTCAATTGAATACATTATTTATATAACCCTATCATGTCTGCAAATACAAATGAGAAGGAAACCAAGATATCAGATAAGCATGTAAACTGTAAAGTAGTTGTGATTTCTTTCTTCAGAATGTATTTGGAGGAGAAATGGTAGTCTCATTTCCAGTCTAAGCTTGTATAATCATACAAAATAGAATAGACAAGTGAAATGATGTTCGCCAAGTGATGCAACATTCCACATTGCTTGTTTTTTTGTGTGCTTATCATGCATAAGAGCTATAAGTACTCTTTGTATTCAAGATGGCACCCTTATTTTTGAGTCTGGTATGTTAACTTAAAATTAAGATTGTTCGTTGAATGCAAATTTTGAAGGACCAACATAATTAAGAAATAAGTTAAAAACTTGTGAATACTTCAAACTTCAAACTCATGGCTTTTTCAGAATCATTCCATGCAAGGGTTCTTTTCTTTTCTCTTAAAAAAGTTATGCATATCCTTCCCATCTTGTTCTTTTCTGAAGAAATTTAGCATGTGGTACCTGACTGAATTTCCTCCTGCAGAACATTTCTCCAGAGCAGGCAAAAAGATTTACGAAATTCAGATAAAGGAAGGGTCTAATCGAAAGGGATGCGGTATAAGTACAGATCAATCACCCTAACATTTAAATTATATACCTCTGCACACATTGTACTACTGTTGGGGTTAGCAAGACAGCAAGAATAAGCACATGAGGTCTATATACCTCTGGTTGTACATTAAAACACCTTGTCACTCTTTTGTCATTCTACTGTTAGGGACCATAAAAAAAGTTAACTGATTGAATTATGCAACCAGGTAGCCAACTGCCAGTAAAGCATTTTGTTGTTTCGGCAAGCTCTTTCAGCTATGAGCTTACATCCTGCACCTGCTGTCTTCTAGGGCAGGTCCTAGCATATGCTGCAACTTAGATTCACAATGAAGTTGATCTCAGTTTTGGGCTTTTAAGTTTAAAATGTGATCTTACGAACTGAGAAGCAATTTATATAAGCACCAATTTTGATCGATTTCTCAAGGAGTTAGTGAATTTTTACCTTACCAGACAAATGGTTGAGTTGCTAATGAATTTGAGTTTTAGTTTTTTGTGCTTTTTTCCATCTTGACCATAAAAAGCATACCTGTTTTTTCTTTTCGCTTTAAGTACTCCATGTTTACTTTCAGTTGAATGAATATTTAGTTTCAATCTTTTGACTTTGAAGTTATATGTGTGCCCTTTGTTTAAGTTTTCCGGCAAGTTTTCAAGGATCCCTGATCAAGAGGTTCAAAGGTTTGGGCCTAAGTTATCATCACTAATCGGTTTGGCTTTAGCGTTCTCTTTTCTAGATCTGCAAATATTGGTATTTATCAACACATTATTACCTATTTCTTGACCTCTTACAGCTTGTGTTATGTAGTTTAAAATTATGACGGTAGTTTTAGGCGTAATCTCTATACTCAGGTATGTTACTCTGCATTTTTTATCAATAACTGACATTTTCTGTCTCTTCTTTCTATCACTAAATTTATGTAATAACATGAGAGGTTCCATCTACATCCAAYCTTCTTTATGTATTAYGTATTAGATGTTTTGATGCGTTTGTTTTTGAGTTGGTAGCTACTGTTCTGCTACAATTCAAGCTGCTAATATACTCCAGTTTTGTTGTCCAGATGTCAGGTTCATTAGTGGCATTGGAYGAGAGATCAGGTGAAATGATCAAGTTGGATCAAAGTGATCGCTCCCTTTTTTGTTTGTTGTATTTTCCTTTTAGATGCATCAAGATATAGTCATTAGATAAGTGAAATTTCTCGAGTGATGCTACAATCTTAGTACAATAACTATCGAAGCCATCGTGGTCGATTCTCATCCTCATCTTTGTACGATTCTCATCTTAAGTTGATATTAAAACACATATGTATATACAATTATACAAATGGCATACAAATTTGTTGCCTAATATCATGCCTTGTAAAGTGCCACACTCTTGCCGTGACATATACGGGTTGAGGATCAATGGCAGCTGTGCTTCAAGCTTGTTTTTGATCTCTGTTGGGATGCTTCTTGACTTTACGCTTTCACTTTTTAGAAGATTTTTTGGTTCAGAAAAAGAAACCTCTCTATGTGTGCTAAGTAACAGGTGTTGATATTAATGCACTCCTCCGTGAGATTCTGATGGTTTCACAGATTTCCTTGCAGTATGATTGATCTCCTAGATAGATTCTGATTGAAACCGACAAACCTTTTGACAGTTTAGTAACTGCAAGCTTTCCATGGGCCTTGGGGTTTGCAATGTCACTGTTGAAACCGTTTTACTAGCCAAGTTAAGCAATTTCAATGTGGTATAATGGAGTTGAAGCTCCAACTTTGCCATCTTATAAGAGGGAACAAATCATGGGCTCATGGCTGTAGGGTGCATCATAGGAATCATTACAGCCTCATCATATATGATGCTTTGCTGAATGGTCATTTGAACCAGTTGAAGCTTGTGTTATAATAATCTATGGGGCCGTTTACCAAACACGTACCCGTAAGTGCTTACCGGTATAATTTAATTATTATTTACTTATCGGGTAAAATTTTAGTCCAACAAAACGACAACGTATGCAACAATCTACCCGGTAAGCGCTTACCGTGGTAAGAGTCGTCGTYCTCACTTACCGGTAAGACTCTTGGTCCTTGTCTCGCTCTTACCGGATAAGATTTTTTGGTCCTAACCATATTCATCCGGTGAGGTAATGTCACTTGGTAAGCACTTACCCGGGTAAGATTTTGTTTAACGACCCCTATACCTCATCAATCATGTTTTATAACTTCTAATAAAAATCCTGCTGGACAAATGGACTGAAAAGAACCACAATTGTTGGGGTCTGGGGATATGACTCTTCCGGGAAGAAGATGCTTTCTTTCTATTTGTTTAAAACATCAAAATATTTGAACTTGTTTGATTATTTGATTAGTCCTGGGGATACATTTGTATTCTAAAAACAAAAGGTGTGTTGCAGGAAGTGACTTGCTTAAATATTGATTTAAAAAATTAGGGAAATGGTAGTTTTGGAATTTATGGTAATTAATTTTTATTTTTATATTTACAAGTTATTATAGACAAAAAGTTGCATGTTGTGAAGGCTTCACTTGTATTTATTATAGATAAAAAAGTTGCATGTTGCGAAGGCTTCACGTGCTCTATTCACTTTCGGCTTGTTTATGAATTTTCCTATAGAAATTGTTGAGGCTAGACCATTCTATCCACATAAAAGAATGTATCAGTAAAATGTGTACGTCTATTTTATCATTTTGATTCTCTTTTTCACTAAACCATTTGTAACTTCTAAGGGTTCCACTGAAAGATCGAATGTTTAAATATAAATTTTATATTTTTTGATAAATAGTTGCACTCATTTTTAGTTTTTGGCTTATTAGAAAATTTGACATCCCGCTGCATTGCGCGGGCACACAACTAGTATATATATATAGGGTTGGGTTCACGTGAGACCAGAGGTTTTTTGTGAGATCCGTAAGACCAATTTATGTTCATTGATCAACTTTATAAGCTAATGATATAATGGTCTAAAGTTGTATGATGACAATTTTGTGATTATTGAGAAGTCATGGGGAAATTTTGTGATTATGAATATTCAGATTTTAGATCTAATCCAAGAGTTGAGAATTGGTCTTACGGGTCTGATGAAAAACATTTGGTCTCACATGATCCTAAGTCTATATATATATATATATATATATATATATATGGGTTGAATGACAACTCATCTTATATATATATACTATCTAATAAAGCATTTGATTAAAACTCTTAAAAACTCTTAAACTCGTTCATCCCTAAACGATTTCATCTCTATCCGATTTTATCCCATATCTGAATTTGTGTAACTAACTGCAGATAAACACAATCAAATACAAGATAAACATCTCTTTTTAAATATAAAAAATCTAAAATATAATTAGTATAATCATTAAATTCTAACAGAGTACTTAATTATTATCTTTATAAAATTTATAATATTAAACCAAAAATAAATTGTTTTATTATTAAACTTAAATTAAATT
>NC_037544.1:36719382-36719988 GCF_001531365.2 Cynara cardunculus var. scolymus | reverse complement strand
TTAATTATTATCTTTATAAAATATTATATTATTAAACCAAAAATAAATTATTTCATTATTAAACTTAAATTAAATTATAAAAAATATATATATACTACATTATAAACCATTTGACAAAACTCTTAAAAACTATTTTTTATGCGTAAAATATTATTTATTAATGCATATTACTTAAAACTCAAAATTAGAAGTAGAGAGTGCGTAAGTACAACTTATTAAAGCTCCATATATGAATTCGTGTAACTAATTGCAAATAAACATAATCAAATTCAAGATAAACATCTTATTTTAAATATAAAAAATCTAAAATACGTTCCATGAAAGCTCAATACTTCCATTAAAGCCCAAAACGTTTCGTGAAAGCCCAATACTTTCATTAAAGCCCAATACGATTCATGAAAGCCCAATACGATCCATTAAAACCCAATACGGTTAATTAAAGCCCAATACGGTTCATTAAAGCCCAATACTTCCATTAAAGCCCAATACGGTCCATTAAAACCCAATACGATCCATTAAATCCCAATACGGTTCATGAAAGCCCAATACGGTCCATTAAATCCCAATACGGTTCATGAAAGCCCAATACGGTCCATTAAATCCCAA
>NC_037544.1:36716578-36717615 GCF_001531365.2 Cynara cardunculus var. scolymus | reverse complement strand
GATCCATTAAAACCCAATATTGTCCATTAAATCCCAATACGATTCATGAAAGCCCAATACAGTCCATTAAATCCCAATACGGTTCATTAAAGCTCAGTACGGTCCATTAATACCCAATAAGGTCCATTAAAGTCCAATACGATCCATTAAAACCCAATACGGTCAATTAAATCCCAATACGGTTCATGAAAGCCCAATACGGTTCATTAAAACCCAATAAGGTCCGTTAATGCCCAATAAGGTCCGTTAAAGCCCAATATAGTTCATTAAAGCCCAATACAGTTCATTAAAGCTCAATACAGTTCATTAAAGCCCAATACTTCCATTAAAGCCCAATATGGTCCATTAATACCCAATAAGGTCCATTAAAGCCCAATACGGTTCATTAAAGCCCAATACAGTTCATTAAAGCCCAATACGATCCATTAATGCCCAATACGGTACATTAAAGCCCAATACGTTTCATTAAACCCCAATACTTCCATTAAAGCTCAATACGGTTTAATAAAGCCCAATACGATACACCAAAGCCCAATACGTTCCACCAAAACCCAATACGTTCCACCAAAGCCCAATACGTTACATTAAATCCCAATACAGTTCATCAAAGCCCAATACGGTCTATCAAAGCCCAATACGGTCCATTAAAACATAATACGGTTCATGAAAGCACAATACGGTTCATTAAAGCCCAATACGATTAATTAAAGCCCAATATGGTTCATTAAAGCCCAATATGATCCATTAAAACACAATACGATCCATTAAAGCCCATTACGATCGTATTATTAATTTTTTTTAAATTATTTAATTATCCGCCGGAAAATTGTTAAATCTTTTTTTTTAATTATTTAATTTTCCGCCGGAAATCCGCCTGAAATGGTAAATTTTTTTAGAAAAATAATTTAATTATCCGCCGAAAAATTGTTAATTCTTTTTTTTAATTATTTAATTTTCCGCCGGAAATGGTAAATTTTTTTAGAAAAATTATTTAATTATCCGCCGGAAATCCGCCGGAAAATTGTTTATTCTTTTTT
>NC_037544.1:36713912-36715753 GCF_001531365.2 Cynara cardunculus var. scolymus | reverse complement strand
TTTTTTTAGAAAAATTATTTAATTATCCGCCGGAAATCCGCCGGAAAATTATTTATTCTTTTTTTTTAAATTATTTAATATTCCGCCGGAAATCTTAAATTTTAAAAAAAATTATTTAATTTTCCGCCGAAAATCCGCCTGAAATGGTAAATTTTTTTAAATTTTTTTTTAATTTTCCGCTGGAAATCCACCGGAAAATTGTTTATTCTTTTTTTAGAATTCTTTTTAATTTTCCGCCGGAAATGGTTATATTTTTTTAAAAAAATATTTAATTATCCGCCGGAAAATTGTTAATTTTTTTTAAAAAATAAAATAAAAAAATCCGCCGGTAAAATGTTGTAATTAGATGTAAATTCAAGATTAAACTGAGTATTTAAGAAATTCGCCGGAAATAGTTGGTAGTCAATAAAATGTTGACTTTTTTTGTGTCCGCCGGAAATCCGCCGATAATTTACCGGCGGATTTCGTCCGCTGGAAACGGCGCCGGAAATAGTCAGTTTTCTAGTAGTGAAAAACATTGTAAATGTTACTTTCATAACATTTTGTTGTGAAATTTGATGGTCTCAAACATGTTGTTATGTATAATTCATGGCGTTAGGAGAAGCATGTGGTTGCAAAACATTCCCCAGGAACCACGACTTCCTTCTCTGATTAAATTGATTCCATTTAATTTTTTATTTTTTTTATCATCGCATGCAGGTTTATTTCCAAGTATCATATCGATCTCATGTACCTTCTTTTTTTCTGTTATTGAACCCTAACCCTAACCTTAACCCTTATAACCCTAACCCTAACCCTAACCCTAACCCTAACCCTGTGGGGGACCGATCGATATGATTAATTTTAAGCGGCATAAAAAGGGGTACCGTTGCGTGCATATACAGATTGCAAATATATTACTACTTAGAAACATAATAAAAACTATGAGATACAAGTACAGATTACTTTCAATCCATTGTCGTTGTAAACACATCGATGAGCATACTTTTTAACTTCCGACCAAATCCCTAAGACATGAACATACTTTGTAAACCGAAGCCGAGTGAATGATGTTTAACTTTTTGATGCCATGATCAAATACGAATTTATAGACGTTTCAATGTCATATATATACATAGTTTTGCATGCTTGCTCATCACCACGTACGTTTCATATATATACAACGTTATATAAGAATCACCACCAAGGTTATTGTCACACTAAATGACTCTTATATTGTGGATAAATCACAAATATGCGTGAAATATATATATATATATATATATATATATATATATATAGGTGGAGGTTCAAACGAGAACCCYTGTGATTTACGAAAATGCGAGAACAATCTAATAACCTCAAACTTTTTTAATTAATAAATTAACTTATATTAAATATAAATAAATTAATAAGGGCAGTAATGTAATTAATTAATTTTATATATTTTATTTTATTTTATTTTAATTAGTCATAATTATCCCATTTTTTTCCTGCACGTTCTTTTCCACTCTCTCCTCTTCCTTTGTGATAATTGTGTGATTGTATAACCATAACATATCGAAACCATAATCAATGAAGTGTAACCATAACCTATCGAAACCATGAGTAATCGTTGTGATAAATATGTGATTGTCTAACCCTAACAGATCGAAACTATGACCAAATTTAGTGCGCAAGTGATGTTATAATAGTGATATCATATGATTATCACACCCATATCACACCAAATTATTTAGTGGATTTCGCCCGTAATCGTTGTGATAAATGTGTGATCGTCTAATCCTAACCGATCAAAACCATGATCAAATCGAGTGCGCTATTATGATAGTGATATCACATGATTATCACACCCATATCAC
>NC_037544.1:36699908-36713547 GCF_001531365.2 Cynara cardunculus var. scolymus | reverse complement strand
TATTAGACAACGATAATCATGATCGTGTAATCGTATTAAAAGATTTTATGATATCATTTTCATTATTACCCTTTTAATTTTAATATTTTTTGAATCTTTTTAAATTTCAATTTTAGTTTAAAAAATCTTTTAATTTTATTTTTTATCACAATATGTGGTTATTGGGTTGTTCTCGCATTCTTGTAAATCATAAGGGTTCTTGTTTGAACCCTTCCCTATATATATATATATATATATATATATATATATATATATATATATATATATATATATATGGCATCAAATGTTGTATGCATCCCTGACTTGGTATCACATCTTTATAGTATGTGACGGAATATATAGTATCACATTAGTAAAAGAGTGTTCTCAACATTATCATAAAATGAAAGTGTTCTCGTTTCAATATATATATATATATATATATATATACATATATATATATATATATGTATATGTATATATATATAAGGTTCTCGTGAGACCGATCTGTTTTCGTGAGATCACAAAATAACATTGAATCTTCACAGCAAAACACTGTGAAGAACTGAAGATATATATAGAAAACAGTGAACCTTCACAGTGTTTGGTTTTGAAGGTTTACTTTCACAGTGTCTTGTTGTAAAGGTTCAATATTATTTCACGAAAAAGGGTAGGTCTCACATGATGCCAAATATATATATCATATCTTGTAGTTCTTGGTTATAGTATCTATAATTCAAACAAATTAAAAGCAGATCACAAAGAGGATGACGAAGATGTTGGTTTTGGTATTGTTGTCGGTTTACACAATTAACCTGCATAACGTTGATGCGGGTTTTCCTGGAATCTTTGGACGTTGCGATAAACCTGCTCAGGCAGCAGGTAATGTTGTTGGAATAGTTATGAGTCCTCCAGGTCGTGTTCGGGCTCCCGATAATTAATAGACCTCACAGTGGTCAAGGTTTCCCCATTCGTAATCGCCCTGATCTTACTCGACCTGTTCCAAGGGGTACGAACCCGTGCTTATAAACTTCCTTGTGCTCCTTCTCCTCCTATGTGAATATGGTCGTTTCTTATGCAATGTATATGGGGATAGTCATGCTCATGCATGGCCATTAAGGGTGCGTTTGGTGCGCAGACAGGACTGGACAGGACAGGACGGGACAGGACGGGACAGGACAGGACAGAACAGCTGTTCAGCGTTTGGTAAGACAGGACAGTACAGGACAGGACTGGTTAAAATGACCAATTTACCCCCAGTGTTTTTTCACTACGAAATGCATTCTGGTAACACTGGTCCTACGATTATTACAGCCCTAATAAGTACTTCAATTAATCAAGTTTCATAACTAACTAAGTTTTTCATCAATTCCTATTTTATCTAGTTTCATAAGCTATATTTCACACATCATTTGTGCATACAAACCAAATTTCACACATCATCTGTGCATCATTCTAGGCCTTGTAGCAGCAAATTAGTCAAATTACATAACCCTAATCTTTCCCCAATTAAGAAATTGCATAAAACCCTATTTAATCTAGTTATCATAAAACTCATTTCAACATCCTTGAAATAAAGAAAACAGAAGAAACAAAAAAACTCACCGGAACGATGGAGTGAAGCAGCAGCGGTGGAGGAAGCGACTCTGCACCGAAGGAAGAAGCAGCAGCGTCGTTGGAAGTCTCTGCGTATTCGTTGCCCTAAAGTTGATGGAAGCGACTCTGCACCGAAGGAAGAAGCAGCAGCGGTGGAGGGGAAGAGATGAAGGAAGCGATGGAGGAGAAGGGGGGGCAGCGGTGGAGGGGAAAAGATGAAGGAAGCGATGGAGGAGAAGGGGGCAGCGGTGGAGGGGAAGAGTGAAAGGAAGCGATGGAGGAGAAGGGGGGCAGCGGTGGAGGGGAAGAGATGAAGGAAGCGATGGAGGAGAAGGGGGGTTAAGTCTTCATGCGATAAGCCGGGTGGGGAAAGGGTAATCAGGTAAAAAAAGTTGTGTTCCACTTAGTTCCATGGGGTAAAGGAGAACAAGCCTGTCCCACTCTTGTACTACTTAGTTCCACATTAAGCCATACCAAACGTAGGACAAATCTGTTCTGTTCTGTCCTGTCCCACCCTGTCCAGCTTACCAAACACACCCTAAAAGCACCGGCTTTTTAGACTACACCTTGAAAATTCATATCATTTGTTAAAACATACATGTAACGTAATTTACAAATTCCTTGTAATAAAGGTAGGTGATGTTGTAGAGGAATAGAAATCCATACTTTTGCTTATTTAAGTCTTTGAAAAGAAATCCCTGGAAATCAATTACTGTTTATAAACAGGGACATATGTCAATTAAATAGGTCCATTTGAACCAACAATAACATGTTTAGGCGGGAAATCCTTATAATAAGACGACACGTGACAGCCAAGTTACTATATAATATAATGCGTGTATAACTATATAGGCATAGAATCTGATACTTAATCATGGACCGAAACAACGACATATGATAGAGAAAAACAAACAACTTAACCTAACCTAACCTAACCTAACCACACATATATAGTTTCCATGCTTAAGGGAAATCCGCAGGAGCAGGAGCAGGAGCGGCAACAGGAGGATCAGGGCCGGCAACACGAGAATTGGCACAAGCAGCAAAAGCGGCATTACCAGCTGTAATAAGAGTAGGCCTAATACCACTTCTTTGCTTACTACAAGCATCAGTGCAAAGCTGTTGAACAGAAGCCTTGGCGATTTCTGCCAAACACCTACTATTACTATTACTAGCACCAGCTTCAGCAACAGCAGAATCAATAACCGCTTTACAAGCAAATTTACAAGTAAGAGCACGAAGACGTGTAGTTCTATCAGGAGGATTTAAAGGAGTGGGTTTTGCGTACGGATGATCTGGGTTGGTGGTCGGGTGCTCCACAGTGGGTTTACCTGAAGGACGAGGACGAGGAAAAGGACGAAGAAGAGGAAGAGGAACAGTAGGGAAATCAACAGAGGGTTTTGGCTTCGGAAAACGGAATGGCAATTCCGGGTTAACTCTGAATGGCTTCAATTTGAATGGGTTAAAGTTAAACAGCCTTAATGATCGACCGTGAAGATAAACCGGAGATGCATCAAGATGGTTGATAAGATAAACCAAAACTAACATCATCTTCATCATCATGTTCATGTTCATGTTCGCGATATTCAGTTTACGATGGATTTAAAGGAAATCGAAGATGAGTAGGGTTTGTATTAATATCCACAAGCTTGTATTGTATTTGAAGCCACATACTTCTCCTTCAACGACTTCAACTATCTATATATATTCAAAGTCTTCCTCGAACTGAACGTTCAACGAACCGTTCGGTGGGAAGCTCGTTTATTTAATAAATGAACGAACGTGAACAATTTTTTTTGTTCGTTTAGTTAAACGAACGATCATGAACAAGAGTCTCGTTCGTTCATTTACCGTTCGTTTATATTCGTTCGTTTATATATCAAATTTAATATAGTGTCTTTTATTTATTTACTTCGAATTCAAATAATATTCATTTATGTTCGTTTAGCATGTTCGTTTATGTTCATTTAGCCCATTCGTTTATGTTCGTTTAGCATGTTCGTTTAACGAACAAACATAAACAAACACGAACACACCTGATTTCTAAACGAACGAACACGAACACAAAGATTTTCGTTCATTTACTGTTCGTGTTTGTTCGTATGTTCGGTTAAGTTAATTGAACGAACATGAACAAACCTCCTTTCGTGTTTGTTCGGTTCGTTTACAACCCTATATACACAAGTATACAATTTCCCTTCATGGAGAACGTGACAAGCAATTTCATTCTTACACGTAAAAAATTATGGCAATCTTGTAATTATAACCAATTTTTGTATACCGTCGATGAACATGAGGAACACAAATTCCCTTGTGGCCACGGAGGTTCAAATGCGGTGACTCTGGACTACTAGCAAAGCAGATGGGATTAGTCGGCTCGCAAAACGGGTTGGATATCGAGGTTAATCAAAAAAAGCGACAACTAACATCTATCGTCCTCCGTCGTTTAACTTTGATACATCAATAAACGAAGAAGATGATGAGTTGTGATTCAAAAATGGGTCCGAATTTGATAAGAAACGAAGAAGATGAGGTCTCATCACGTGTTATGGTGTTTTTTTAGATTGGATTCCAACAAAAATGTAATTTTCGAACAAGAAAAGACAAGTTTAATTAGATTTGTATTTATATATATAACCATCGACCAAATTATATTTTAGATTTTTTATATTTAAAATGAGATGTTTATCCTGTATTTGATTGTGTTTATCTGCAGTTAGTTATACGAATTTCAGATATGGAGCTTTAATTAGTTGCACCTACGCACAATTTACTTGTAATCTTGAGTTTTAAGTAATATGCATTAATAAACAGTATTTTACGTATAAAAAATGGGTTTTAAGAGTTTTTGTCAAATGATTTAAAATATTTTTATATATAATTTAAGTTAATAATAAAATAATTTATTTTTGGTTTAATATTATAAATTTTATAAAGATATTAATTAAGTATTATGTTAGAATTTAATGATTATACTAATTATACTTTAGATTTTTTATATTTAAAATGGAATATTTATCCTGTATTTTATTGTGTTTATCTGCAGTTAGTTACACGAATTCAGATATGGGATAAAATCGAATAGAAATGAAATCGTTTAGAGATGAATGAGTTTAAGAGTTTTTAAGCGTTTTACCCGAATGCTTTATAAAATAGTATAGATATAGATATACTTATTAATATTATTTTTGCTCGGCATCCTTAAAGCGTCCTTTGTGACTTGTGAGGGACCAATTTTGAGCAGTATATACACATTCCAAATACACAGCTTCCTGCTTCCGCCACACTAAACTAATCCAAGGTAAATTTCAGGCGTGCACTATGTTTCGTGGCGTCTGCATACGTCGTTGTATCCTGGAAAACAAACGCATCGTTTGAGGCAAATCTGATCGTGTGTTAAACACGGGCCTTGGCTCACTTGTTTACTCTCGACTCGATCATGTTAACGTCATAAAAAAAGGTTAACGTATGTCGACTCATGTAAACCTCCGCTAACAAAGTACTTTTTTCTACGAAATTTTAATCGAATGCAGGCGAAGAAGATGAAGATGATGCTAGTTTCGGTATTGTTGTCGCTTTACCTGATCCGTGGATCAAGTGCACTCTTTAAGGGGCGCGTAAAGACGGAGACAGTCATTGATGGTACCGAGGCAGCCATTGACATTGGTCAGAATATTTACGGTTATTTCCAGGGTCCGCCAAGTCCTCAACAGGATCAAGCCCCTCATCGTTCATAACTTCCCGGCCGGTAATTATCGTAATGATCCGAATCAATTAGTTGCACCGAAGCCCATTCAACACCTGGGTTCACGTGGTAATATTATTCCTCATTGGGATCAATTAATCCCTCCCAAGCATGTTCATGGTCATGGTCATGGTCGTGGTCGTGCCCTGCTGCTATGCGTTATTTTATTGCTGCAAATCATATTAGCGTTGTTGCTCCTGCTCATGAAGACGGTGTCGGTCCTCCTTAAACTCAAGGTCGTACGCGCATGGTGGCTGCTGCTGCATATCGTATTCGTGTGGTTGTCTTTTCGATTATGATATATGTTGTTCGACGTTTGTCGGTTTGGTGGTTGTTTTTCTGTCTGAAGTGTGACAAATGACAATGGTTGTTTGTTGTATTATGGTTGTTTTCTATTTGTGTGTAAAAAATTTGTTGGTTGTTTGTTTTGTTGAATAAATAGTCTCCAACAAAATTATTTTGCTCATTAAATTTTTCTTACGCTTTAGTGTTATGATTCAACAAAATTATTTTGCTCATTAAATTATTTGTGTGTAAAAAATTCGTCATTGATTTGAAATTTCCCTGAAAAAACGAGCCCTAATTTCATTCCTTTGGCTATATATCAGATACAAAAACCAAGAGTCTAACCACAGAGCAAATGAAATTTCCCTGGCATTGGCATTGGCATTCGTCAATGACACAATTTCATATCAAACAGTTTCATTAACGAAACAATAACTATATAGGCATAGAATCTGATACTTAATCACGGACCCGAACAAGGGTCCTTTGTTTATTATCTTTCATTCAAACAAATAACCATATATATATGATACAAAAACAAACAACTACTTAACCACACCACGCATATATACTTTCCAATCCATGCTTAATTAAGGGAAACCCCGTCTGCAGGAGCAGGAGCAGGAGCATCCTGATTTCTAAACGAACAAACATAAACAAACACGAACACACTTGATTTCTAAACGAACGAACACGAACACAAAGATTTTCGTTCATTTACCGTTCGTGTTTGTTCGTATGTTCGGTTAAGTTAATGGAACGAACATGAACAAACCTCCTTTCGTGTTTGTTCGGTTCGTTTACAACCCTATATATACAAATATACAATTTCCCTTCATGGAGAAGGTGACAAGCAATTTCATTCTTACACGTAAAAAATTATGGCAATCTTGTAATTATAACCAATTTTTGTATACCGTCGATGAACATGAGGAACAAAAATTCCCTTGTGGCCACGGAGGTTCAAATGCGGTGACTCAGGGCTACTAGCAAAGCAGATGGGATTAGTCGGCTCGCAAAACGGGTTGGATATCGAGGTTAATAAAAAAAAAGCGACAACTAACATCGTCCTCCGTCGTTTAACTTTGATACATCAATAAACGAAGAAGATGAGTTGTGATTCAAAAATGGGTCCGAATTTGATAAGAAACGAAGAAGATGAGGTCTCATCACGTGTTATGGTGGTTTTTTAGATTGGATTCCAACAAAAATGTAATTTTCGAACAAGAAAAGACAAGTTTAATTAGATTTGTATTTATATATATAACCATCGATCAAGTTGCTACAAAAATACTAAAATTACACCATCAAACCACACAATCAAAAACTAGTGAATCATGATTATTGTTAGGGTCTCCCTAATTGCATATGGTCTTCAACCCATATATATATATATATATATATATATATATATATATATATATATATATATATATATATATATATATATATATATACTGTTTCAAATATAACTCATTGCATTTGTACAACCAATACAACTCAATTAATTGAGATATTTATAGAAATGATAAGAGTATATTTATTATGATTTGAATATTTATGAAAGATGAATATGGTTCATTAATTATGATCAATACTTTATATTAAGAAACAATCAAAACTTCCATGAAATCACATATTAATCAAAAAGTATTTATGCAACAATTTACCTGGTAAGCGTTTACCCGGGTAAGAGTCGTCTCCCTCACTTACCGGGTAAGATTCTCCGTCATTATCATCGCTCTTACTGGGTAAAATTCTTGCCCCTTGTCATGTTTATTCGATGAGGAAAATTTGCTCAGTAAGTACTTACCGGGTAAACGTTTAATAAACGGCCTCTAAGTTGTATATTGATGAGGTGATAAGACATGGTGTGCCCTTATCTGTTGTTTCAGATCGAAATAACCGATTCACTTCTAAATTTTAGGATGGTTTATAGAAAGAATTGGGTATAAAAATAAAGTTGAATATGACATATCACCTCATCAATACTATTCAAACTCTTGAAGACATGTTGAGGTCATGCGTCATCGACTTTGGAGGTAATTAGGACTCTCATTTATTATTGGTGGAGTTCTCCTACAATAATAGTTATCACTCGCATCCATTTGCACCTTTGGATGGTTTATAAAAAAATTTGATCATTAATTGTTTTATAAAATAATTTTTTTTGGTATTATTTTGAAATTATTTTATTTAAAGGACCAGAAGCAATGAGCATAAACGCCATTTCTATTCATCTCCTTCATGGCCACTGATTTATGGCTACTAATTCATCTCCTCTTTCTGTCTACTATTTCCGCCTCCGGCGACGGTAACGGTAAGCTTACTCTATACACACACACACACACATATATATATATATATATATATATACATATGTAGGGTTGGATTTATGTGAGACCAAGGGTTTTTCGTGAGACCCGTTTCACCAATTTATGTTCATTGATCAACTTTATAAGCTAACGATCTAATGATCTAAAGTTGCATGGCGACAATTTTGTGATTACTGAGAAGTCTTGTGGCAATTTGTGATTATGAATGTTGAGATTGTAGATCTAATCCAAGGATTGAGAATTGGTCGAGTCTCACGAAAACCCTTGGTTTTACATGATCCCAGTCTACATACATATATAGGTTCAATTAAGAACTTAAAATTGATTAGGAACTCAGGAATCGCATACAATATATATATATATATATATATATATATATATATATATATATATATAGAGGGATGTTATTCTACACCCTTTGCCATTCCTACACCCTATACAACCCTCATCTCAACCATTCACTTTTTAATCAATTAATTGTTTCCTAATATAAAGTATTAATCATAATTAATAAACTCTATTCATATTCCATAAATATTCAAATCATAATAAATGAACTCCAATCATTTCTATAAATATTTCAAGTAATTGGGTTGTACAAGGTTGTACAAATGCACAAGGTTGTAAAAGAAATATACCCTATATATATGGAGTTTTGATTCGTTTCCTTTGCAGAAGTGTACTTCGTGAGCATAGATTGCGGGGGATCGAATAATTTCACTGATGAAAACCTTATCGAATGGAACGGGGATGATAAGTTGATCTCGCAGGGTGTTTCGCACGAGGTGAAATCTGATTACTCGATATCTCGTGTTTACGACACATTGAGGGCTTTCGACAATGCCCGTAACAAGAATTGCTATTCAATAGAAGCAAAAGAGGGGCAAAAGGTTTTGGTTCGTGTGGTTTTTAACTACGGGAACTACGACGGAAGGAACTCTGCTCCGACGTTTGACCTTCATTTCGATGGGAACTTTTGGGTCACTGTCAACACTTCGGAAGCAACATTGTATGAAGCTATTTATGTTGTGAAAAGGAACGTTATCGGTGTCTGTGTGGCACGAAAATTTCCGAACCAGGTTCCGTTTATATCGTCTCTTGAAGTCCGTGGCATCGACCCCGAAGCCTACGACGGTCGCAGTCCGGATTACGCGTTACTCACCAACTATAGGATTGGTTTTGGCCTATCTGATGAAACTATAATCAGGTATGCAAGGCTTAACGCTTAAGCTCGTCAACATGTCATACCTTACGTCATTTTACAACATTGGATATGAATAACAACACCGTAACATTTCTACTACTAATTATTACATAATCATTTAAACCCTTGACCTCACATTTGGTGAAGTTTGAACCATTGATCTCCTATGAGACCAATGACTCACATACCGCTAAACCAAAGGCCCTTTGGTTATATAGAACACTTTTCATAGACATAAAAAAGCAATAGAATGATTTACTTATCGATTGTTGAAGTCATCGTATATATTGGTCTCTATAACCTAACTTAACCTGATGAACCCGCTATTCTTTTATTTCTTGGATTTAGTATGATTGTTGAATTTCTATTAATATATACATTACACAATTATACTATCATATATGCTTTTCATATACACATATTTTCAATCTATTCACATCTGTATATAACTCATTCRTATATATGTTCAGTAAATGTAAACGTATATATGTAAATCGAGAAAATTAATTGAATGTGATATACGTAAGAATTATGGATAAGTTGTAACAAATGGTTGATGATGAAAAAGAAATATGAGTACAGGAATAACATATTCAAGGTTAGAAGAATATTTTAATGTACCAAAGTATCAACCCGACCAAACCCGTACGGGTTGCACTTTGATTTGGGTTGGGTTGGGTTGGGTTAAGTTTTTTTGAAACCGCAAGCATTGGATTGGTGGGTTGTTCAAATGTCTTCAACTCGATCAACCCAACCCATGAGCACCCCTAGTGTCGTCTATCCATGTTTTAGAATATTCGATTAATGCAAAATCTTTTTAACTTTTAAGATTTCCGGAAGACCCGTATGATAGAATATGGGTTCCCGAGAACATTGGTATTGGACTAGTACGTCTTAACGACACATCTACCATCGATGACAATTCAATCGATAATCCTCCTACACGGGTCATGAATGGTGCAATTGCGACAATGGACACAGATCATTTCATAACCTTGAGCTTCTCTATCGTTAAGTACCCCATTCGTTATCCAATGTACATAAACTGGTATTTCACTGAAGTCCAAGGGCTCGGGCCTGGAGAATACCGGTCTTTCGAAATCTACAAAGACGATGATAACATCTCAGTCCCAACTGTACCGCGTATCGGTTATGTGTCTCAATATTTCGTCCCGGATCTCTCCGTCAATGGCACCATTAACTTCTCCATCGTTGCTACCGATGATTCCACGCTTCCCCCTCTCATCAATGCCATCGAGATCTTTTCGATCAGTGATGCCCTAACCAATGGAACCGACGACAACGACGGTATATTTTTTAACACCTGTTTGTTTTCTTTTTTCTTTTTAACCTGGATATCCAATCCGCTATGCGAACCGACTAATCCCAGGGCGACTACCTGCAAAACAAGCAGGTAGCTCGGAGTCACCGCATTTGAACCCCCGTGGCCACAAGGGATCTTTGTTCCTTCTTGGATTTGAACCTGGGACCTCGGGGCACTTTTGACATTTGGAGTCAAGCTCAAACCAATCAGGCACCACCCCTTGTGGTTGACACCTTTGAACCTCCGTGACCACAAGGGGATTTTTGTTCCTTCTTGGATTTGAATCTGGGACCTCCAGACAGTTTTGTTGAAATTTTTTAGTTTCCATTTTATCACACAATTTCTTATTACATATTTTTTCCCGTTTATTGATGTAGCCGAAGGTTTAGATTCTCTTAAAAGCGCATTTGACGTTTTAAAAGATTGGGGCGGAGACCCGTGTCTTCCCGCACCATATTCATGGGATTGGATCGTATGCAACGATGATCCTAGACCTCGTGTAACATCGCTGTAAAGACCATCTTTATATTCCGTAAACCCGAAAAAAAAAGCGATTTAATTTTGATTTTTATATAAATGTTTTTTTTTGGACAGAAATCTGAATGGTTATAGCCTCTCTGGGCCACTTCCGGACTTTAGGAGCATGGATGCTCTTGAAATAATGTGAATTTATAATTTAATTTAATCATTTTTTTAATTATTTATTAGTCATAATTAAATAATTATTTTATAATATATGTTTTTATATCTGCAGAGATTTACATAATAACAGCTTGACTGGATTTGTACCTGATTTCCTTGGCGATATTTCAAACCTTAAACAACTGTGAGTTCTTAATTCCATGCATAACATCGATTTTATCTGTGAACGTCTGTTTACAAAAGAATTTATGAACGATAATTAAATAATTATTTTATAATATGTGTTTTATATCTTCGAGAGTTATCTTTAATATATTCATTTTTTACATAGAAATTTGGCAGATAATCAGTTCAAAGGATCCATACCGAGGTCACTATTAAGAAATTCCCAGTTAAATTTATCGTAAGTTAATCTTTATGTTATTTTATTCTGTATGCTTTGTAAATATCTCTGTATTTTGAAAATGTTTTTGTAAATTATTTGACAGATATACAGGAAACCTTTTGTTAACGAGTAGCTCAAATAAAAAGAAAACATGTAAATTGTCAGTGATACTTGCTATCGCCATTCCGGTGTTCTTCATTGTCTAGGCTATCACGGGCTTTTTGGTCATTTCTGCTTCATGCAGGTTAGCTTCCATAAATAAATTGTTCAGATCGGTGTTGTTATAATAAGCTATTTTTAATAAGCTCTTGATTGGTTAGCTTTATATATATATGTATGTATATATATATATACACACACATGTTCGAGATATTTCGAGAGTGATGAAGCGTTTGTATCGTCAATATTTGTGAATATTTGGTTTGTTTCATGATGAGGTGTGGAAGATGAATTTCATGCATGCATGGGTATATTTTATTAGTTTATAGTAGTAAATTTTTTCTTTTCTTTTGTTCAATGATCAATTTCTGTTTTCATGAAATCAGTAAAACGATTTCTACTAAGTTTCATCAAACAATTTCTTACATCAATGAAACAGTGTCATGAGAGTGTTAACAGTTTCGTCAATGACACAATTTCATAAGACGGCTTCATCAAACAATTTCATTAATGAAACAGTAACTTGTGTATTGGTGAAGTTCGAGAAGGAATGTTTAAGCTTTAGTCTTTCGCTTCTCTTTGGACCTGTTCGATGAAATGCATGTATCAGCAAATATGTTCTTTTAGAGATCTAAAGCCATGAATCAAACCCTATTTTCTTACTGCTAACGAAATCCCCCATGGTTATCTACAATTTGGATTTGTGTTTGAATCTTTTGTTAATTTGAATACCAGGGTTTTGATCATGTTTGCATAAATCACAGAGTTCATCTGGTTTCTTTGAATAGGCGCACTAGTAAGTTTGACTATTTTGCCCTTCTATGCTTTTTTTACTTCATGAAATATTAATATTTTTTTATTAACATAAATAACTCAATCTCATCTTGATCCTATATCATTAAAATCTACGGTAGGAAGGGGGTAGCACGGTTTGTATTGATATAGTGGTTTGCAAGAAATGTGATAAGGGTTACATACATACATACATACATACATACATACATACATGCATGCATGCATGCATAGGGGTTAAATAAAATGAGAATCACAAAAATGTGACAGTCCCGTGAGAAAATATTTTAAAAATAAATTATTATATGATTTTTTTTCATCAAGTAGTAGGATTTAAGATATTGCTTCACATATATTTGTTTCATAATGTGATAGTTTCACATGTATTTGTTTCACCATATGAATATTTTTTATGTGTAATTTTTCGTTTTACTAAATGAATCAAAAAAAAAGTTTTGCATACAATTTTTTTCATAAGGTGAACATAAACATATGTAAAACAATATGTTAAATCATAGTTTTTGATAAAAAAAAAATCATATAAAAAGATATTTTTATATCGGTTCTCAGATTTTTGTAACGTTTTAATTTGTGGTTCTCATTTGATTATCGTCACACACACACATACACACACATGTATATATATATATATATATATATATATATACATACATGTGTGTGTGTGACGATAAAACGAGAACACCTCCATTTTACGAGAACGCGAGAACACCCTTATCACATGTGATAATACGCGTGAGGGGATCATTTGATGTGTGGACGACGTATTCTACGATTTAGGTCGCGCCAAAGGTTGTTTGCATCTATGATTTAACATTACATGTGATGGTCTTGATGGATTACAGTATCATATCAACAACAACCTTATAACATGTGATAATAGTTGTGAGTGGGCTTAGTGGTTTAAGGGCGACTTGGTTCGCAACCAAGATTGCATCGAAAATCGTCTGCGTCTCTGATTTTGTATTGCATATGATTATCTATAGTAAAGGGTGTTCCCGCTTTCTCGTAAAATAAATGTATTCTCGTTTGAACCTTTCCATATATATATATAGGGGCCTATTCAAGGGAGAACTGAGTTGTTTGTGGTAACTGTGAGAACCAATATTAACCACAAATTAATAGATAAATTAGGAAATTTATAAATTTGGTAATTTTAAATTAAAATCTTAAT
>NC_037544.1:36688463-36699198 GCF_001531365.2 Cynara cardunculus var. scolymus | reverse complement strand
GTCTTTGACCTCCGAAGTACTTTTAGACTGATCGAGTCTAATTAAGTTAATGAATTAGAACTGTCATATATTTTCTTTACTTTTAAACTAGTGTGCAATTTCAGGGTCTTCGATAGTTTATTATTCTGTATCACTTTTTTACACCGATCAACAGTGTCGCCACTCAGGCACTCATTATATATGTTGCATTTGATACATAATAAACCTTTCATTTGTCACATAATATGGTTATTGATAAATTTAGGGGTTGTTTATCAAATGCTTATTGGGTATGTGCTTACTAGCAATAGTCACCATCATCATTTATGTATCATSTAACATTATCAACCATCAAATGGATTGTTGATAAGCGTTTTAGCCGATAAACACTAACCGGGTAAGACTGTAAGAGTCTTCTCCCAGACTTATCAGGAAAGATTTCAGTCACTGTTATACCTCTTACTGATTAAGATTCTCGATCTTTGTCATTCTCACGCATTAAGATAAGYAACCCTAGTAAGAGCTTAAYCGGTAAGCGTTCGGTAAACARCCCCTAAGTTYAGGAAATACGTAAACTATTAATCTTGTAATTATTTATTAAAATATTTCAAAAAGAGGCTTTATCAAATCCTTATCGGGCTCAACCAATATTGGGCTTTTTGGGCCTGATACTATGCTTATCTTGGGCTTCGGTCAATTTCAAGCTTTGTACCCCATGACAAAGATGGCCAAAAATCAATCTTAGGGTGGTCCTAAATCGGTTCCCTCGTCGGTTAGACTCCGTCACGGTTTCGATAAAAACTCGCATGGCTGATTCTATGCTTGGTAACTGGTTTCGGGCTCGTTGGGCCAATCCCGAAAATCCATGCATTTATTTAAATATTGAATATGTTGAAAATTTTGGAATTTTTTTTTGAAAATCTCGTATTATAATTAATAAAAACTTAAAAGAAGTTGAAAATCGGTCCAGTACATAATCATCCCAGACCGGACTATGAAATTCAATAAATTTGTAGCGGTCCAGAACTGTCAGGGCAAAAACCCGTCCCAATCAATCCCAATTCCCAAGTCGGGTCAGGCCCACACAACTAATATTTGTAACCACAGAATGTTAATGGTTTGAGAATTTAATGAGTTACTCAAACTTATACTTAGTAATTTTCGAGATCGAGTAAATACCAAACACTAAGTAAAATTCATTTAACTTAACGAGTCAAATTTCATAACATCAATATTCGACTTAGGGACTGTTTGGCAATTGCTGAATGATTTGGTGCTAAATGATTAAGTGGTCTGAATGATTAAGAGGCTCTAATGATATAGTGCAAAATAAAATATAATTGTTTGGTAATTGTATACAATGAAATTAGGGCTCTTAATGGTTAAGGGAGATCCATGATACAAAATCATTCAGAGGGTTTTAGAATCATTAAGAGGCGGACTTTTTTTTTTTTTGCCAAACAAGATTCACCTCTTAACGATTCAGATGTCGCCTCTTAATTGAAGTATTAAGAGATACACAAACAACCTCTTAGCTTTTTTCGAAAGTTGAGCCATATTTTTTGAGCCGAACATATTTGTTCATAAAGCATAGAATCAAAATATCGATTCCGGCCATTAAAGAAGTTCACTCAACTCGAGTTCGAGTCCATAAATGAGCTTATAAAGCTTTACTGCAGGTCAATAATGTACAACACAAAATTGTGAAACTCACACTAGAGCTCGAGCTCGAATACTGAAAATTGTTCTAGTTCAACTATGATATTATTTTTGCAAGTCGATCCCAAACAATCTGATACTTCGACTCATAAACACCCCTAGTGCCTAGTGCATCATTGAATCACTTTCTCGTATGGATACGTTTGCACGTTCTCATTCTTAGTAGTATATAAATAGCACTCAACCACAAAGGTGGTGCCTGATTAGTTTGTGTTTGGCTCCAAAGGTCAAAAATACCAGGAGGTCTCAGGTTCAAATCTAAGAAGGAATAAAAATCGCCTTGTGGCCACGGAGGTTCAAATGAGGTGACTCCGGGCTATCTGCAAAGCAGGTGGTCACCCTGTGATTAGTCGGCTCGCATAGCGGGTTGAATATACAGGTTAATAAAAAAAAATAGCACTCAGGAAGGCCCAATACTGTTGATACAACTTGTTCTATTTAGGAAAATGGCCAAAGATCGTTTTTTCGGTTTGTTTGAATCATGCGACGGTTTATAAATGATTATAATTCAAAAAAACGTTCGTTTGTGAAAAATCGGATACCAATTAGGACCAATACAGATCATTCTGTTAAATGGGTTTGAAGTAATATCAAAATTTGGTTGCGAAGACCTACCTAAATCAAAATCGTGGTTATGTGAAAAGTATAATTTGGATCGATTATGAGACCAATTTATTAACCATAAATCAAAATATTGGTTTGCCTAGAGATAAGGGTGTTCATGGGTTGAGTTGATCGGGTTGAAGACATTTGAACAATCCAATTCAATGCTTGCGGTTTGAAAAATCTTAACCCAACCCAACCCAAACCGTACGGGTTGGTCGGGTTAATACTTTGGTACATCAAAATACTTTTCTAACCTTGAATATGTTATTTCTCTACTTATAATTTCTTTTTCATCATCAACCATTTGATACAACTTATCCATACTTCTTACGTATATCACATTTAATTAATTTTCTCAATTTGACATATATATGTTCACAGTTACCGAACATATATATGAATGAGTTGTATAGAAAATGAGAATAGATTGAAAATTTGTATAAATGAAGAGGGTACATGATAGTGTAATTTTCTAATGTATATATTAATATAAACTCAACAATCATATTAAATCCAAGAAATAAAATGATATTTGGTTCATCGGTTGGGTTGAGTTCAAATAATAGTAACCCAATATCAATCCAATACCCACGGTTTGAAAATTTTACAACACGATTAGACATCAGGTTTCTTCAGGTTGAGTTATTTCACGTTGAGTTGATCGGGTTGGTTGGGTTTTTKAGCACCCCTAGCTAAATACATGAAAACTTATATCAGTTCTAAGATTTAAGCAGACAAGAAGATGTCGACAAAATGAAAAGACTAAACCAATATAAAACTAGCCTTTGCAAGCATGCTGTTATTCTACAAATCTGTTATCAACTCAGGCGATACGAAAGAACGCTGGAAGACCTTTCCTTCCATGAAATGTAAGGGCTACTATATTTGATTCTATTTTCGGTTCTAGATTTAGAAAGACCGATTTTCGGTTTAACTGTTAAATATGAATGTCATATTTAGGGGGTGTTTGCGATTGTTTACAAAAACAACTTATTGACTTATTCCGATGTGACACCGGTAATAAGCATTTTTGAATGTTTGGATAAACAGTTTATATCGGTGTCAAACTGGTAATAAAAAGTTTCTGAAGAAGCTAAATTATTCTAACTCATAATAAGTTCATAAAGACTTTAAAAAAAAACATTTATAAACACCTCCTTAATAAATCATTTCCATTATAATATTTTAATAAAATATTATTATTTTCAATACATTTTTCATGTTGTTGGTGACTCATATGGCATGGCTTTTAGCATAAGGGTAGGTAAGTCATTTTTCAATCGTTATAAATATCAACCAATTTTTAGTTTTCATTATTATTAAAATGAAATTAGTTTTGGCTATTATCCTAAAAAATAATTTAATTTTGAAAAATTATAATAAAAATTGTGAAACTTTCGAAAACTAATTAAATCCATAACCTTTTCATGTAAAACTGCTATAAAATTATCTGAATTTAAGGGTTGTATGGTTTAGGCAGGAAAATGAGAATGAATTTTTATTCTCACAGTTTAATTTGGAATGGAAATTTGGACATGTATGAGAATGGGTCATATTATAAAACTAAACAGTTTCTTTTATATTCAATCTCATTAATGACTGCTTAATACCTCTAACCAAACACTCCTTAATTTTTTTTACGTAAATGAGGATCCTTACATAAATCTTTTACGTATATGTGGATATTTATGTAAATCTATGTAAAGAGTGTCTCTTTTTTTTTTTAATATGTTAATCAATTTTATGCAAATATATACAAGGGGTTGTTTACCAAAATTTTTATTAAGTTTTGCATAGATAAAATTGTCTGTCTGGATAAATGGGTGTTGTTGTTTACTTTGTTTATCTGAACCAACAGTCTGAATAACATAAATGACCGATTTACCCCAATATTAATTATTTGAACATCAAAACAACAAATCATAAAGAGGCCGAAGATGAGGTGTCTCATATGGGAAGTAGGCGATGCTTTAAATAAGGGGTAGGGGTGTCATTTTTGTGGTTGAATAGGGACAACATACCATTTCTATCTATACGATTAAGCCATGTTCTGTGCAAAAAAGTCGTAAGTAAACAACCTAAATAAACTGTGCGAATAAGCCAGATAAACCAATAAGCCTAATTAAGTCGCAAGTAAACATCCCCAAGACATTTATGTGAAGTGTGACTAAAAAAGATTAGAAATTGAGCTTGATTAAAAATAGTAGCTATTTTGGTAAAGGGACTCTCATTACCATTTCTAAAGTTGAATGGTCAAATCCTAAATAAAGTGAAGAAACATTGTGGTCCACTTCGATTGATAAGTAAAGGTAATATCGAGGGCGTTTTGATTATTTTGGGGTGATTTTGATTATAAGGTATGGACGGGTCTCATATGTATGTTATTTGGGGGACAAAAATCAGATATTATATTTGATAATGGGCAAATCGCCCTTAAAAAGTGAAGATCGTCCCATGATTTTGACCTATATTTCGTCTTCTAGTGAAAACAACTTATGACGCAACGATTTGATACATCAACGACGATTTGTCAAGAGATTGCGGACGATTTTCATTGGTATTTTGTCTTTTCTAGGACCAAATATAGTGTGTGTGTGTGTGTGTGTGTGTGTCTAAATCTTGTAGTATTTTTTATAAAATTGTAGTGATCCAAACATTTCTACTCTCACAACCCTTAAACGTAATCTACCGTCACGACCCTTATCACAAATATAAAATCACGCTAAAATGATAATGGTTCCATGTATGTTCAAAGTGGCAGGTTAGGGGTTGTAAGAGTAGAAATGTTTGGATCACTACAATTTAATATAGAATAATACAAGATTTGTATATATTACATTTGGTCATAAAAAGACAGAATACCACTGAAAATCGCCCTCGTTGTCTCGTCAAATCGTCATTGATGTGTCAAATCGTTGCGTCATAAGTTGTCTTTAATAGAAGACGAACTAGAGGTCAAAATCGCCCCCATAGGGCGATTTTCACTTTTTGAGGGTGATATGCCCATTTTCAAATATAATATCTAATTTTATCCCCCAAATAATATACATGTGAGACCCATCCATACCTTATAGTCAAAATTGCCCCAAAAAATAATCAAAACCGCCCTCCAGGGGCGATCTTGTTGGTCATTTTGTGAAAAACTTTGAAAAGTGGTTATTTTATTATTTTACAGTGTATAAAATAATTACTTTGAGTAATTTCCCATGAATAAATGTTTGGTGGTGAGGCTTTTGCCATAGGTAATCAGTTCAAGTCGTTTTGAGGGGATAAAAATATGTTATTCTAGGATCATGCGTTTCTTTCCTGTTCAGCCAATGAAATTGAGACATGTCGGGTTTTTTTAATATTCTAGACCTATTTTATTTAAATTCACATTCTCTATTTGATGATATGTATTCATGTAATTGATGAACATAAATAACATGTGAAAATTTAGAACAGAAGAATTTTTCCGTTTTAGGACAACTAAGGGTTTTCCATACTGTTATCTCTCCATAGAGTTGATCAAAGACGTTTGCAAGTTGTTTCAGACACTCACAGTTAAAATAAAATAAAAACCCCATTTCAGAATAGGACGAACAACACCTCATTTCGTTGCATTAGCGCCCGCTTTCCTACATCAATTTCATTTCTTTTTCATGTACATCGATTACAAGAAAGGAGCAATAAATTGGGGTTTGTCGAGACCAATGCTACGAGCTCCCAGCCAGCAAATGATTAGCCTTCCTCTATAAGGGGTTCTACCACTATGGGGCCAAATCATAGTCAAAAGAAGACTATTGATATAAAAAGTGTAGTATCTGATAGTTTAATAATAATCAGGGTCTTCGACTCAAATGACCATTTCACGTATCCAAATTCGGTTTTTAATCATTTCTCTTCTGGATTGACTCAAATCATTACTTTCGTAATATTCAGGTCGGCAATATTACGGACCTAGCTAAAACAAACTAAATTATAATACCATATTTTATCTTTGATGCCATTTTCAGCCTCTGAATTATCATCACCAAATATCTGCTTTGTAACTCCCAATTCCTGATATATATATGAAACCAAAGCACAAAACCATAAAACTATCCAATCAAGAGCTTATTCAAAATCGGTTATTATAACAACACCGATCTGAACAATTTATTTACGGAGTCTAACCTGCATGGAGCAGAAATGACCAAAAAGCCTGCACAAGATAGCCTAGACAATGAAGAACACCGGAATGGCGATAGCAAGTATCACCGACAATTTACATGTTTTCTTTTCATTTGAGCTACTCGTTAACAAAGGGTTTCTTGTATATCTGTCAAATAATTTACAAAAACATTTTCAAAATACAGAGATATTTAAAAAAAATTCAGAATAAAATAACATAAAGATTAACTTACGATAAATTTAACTGGGAATTTCTTAATAGTGACCTCGGTATGGATCCCTTGAATTGATTATCCGCCAAATTTCTACATGAAAAATAGAAAATAATATAAATTWGAATAACTGAAGTTTGATACTATTAATATTTGGCAAAAATACAATAAAGTCTGTCTTAATTTTAATTGGTGTAACAAATTTTCTTTTCTCAACCAGTATAAAGTTTTAAAATATCTTATTTAATACAATACAGATCTAGGTTTTTAACTCACTGATCATCTACTGATTTTGTAACATTTGATGATATGACTGTTAATTTTATCTTTCAATTCGTTCATAAATTCTTTTGTAAACAGACGTTCACACATAAGATCGATGTTATGCTTGGAATTAAGAAGGGAAAATTGCACCAAAATGGAACCAACTTTCACCTGATTCCTATTTTGGGAATCAACTTTCAAAATCGTCATTTTGGGGAACCAACTTGCACCTGATTCCTATTTTGGGGAACCAACTTTCAAAATCGTCATTTTGAGGAACCAACTTGCACCTGATTCCTATTTTGGGGAACCAACTTGCAAAATAATTATAGAAAAATAACTAAAATTCGTTTTTTTTTCAAAAATTTAATTTTCATTTCAAATCTCGTTTTTTTAAATTCAGATATCAAATTGAAGATTTTTTCAAAAAAAAAAAATCCAAATTACCACAATAAAAAATGTTTTGTACTAATGCAATAAAAAAAATCAATTTAATAGAAAAAATTAATTGATGCAATAAAAAATAAATATTAAATATCACATTCAAGATTTTTATATCTAACCAATCTGTATCAATATTAAAATTTAAATCAAATTTGGCAAATCAAACCAAAAGTTTGATAGAGACCCTTAAATTACATATTACCTGTTCACCAGATCATCCAGACCCTTAAATAAACAAAAAGTTTAATAGAGACTCATAAATGACAATTTTAAAAGTTGGTTCCCCAAAATAAGAATTAGATGAAAATTAATTCAATTTTGATACAATTTTCACAATTAAGAACTCACAGTTGTTTAAGATTTAACATATTGCCAAGGAAATCGGGTACATATCCAGTCAAGTTGTTATTATGTAAATCTCTGCACATATAAAACAAATATTATAAAAATAATTATTTAATTATGACTAATAAATAATTAAAAAAATGATTTAATTAAATTATAAATTCACATTATTTCAAGTGCATCCATGCTCTTAAAGTCCGGAAGTGGCCCAGAGAGGCTATAACCATTCAGATTTCTGTCAAAAAAAAAGACATTTATATAAAAATCAAAATTAAATCAATTTTTTTATTAACTTGGATATCTAACTCTCTATGCGAGCCGACTAATCCCAGGACGACCATCTGCTTTGTAGATATCCCGGAGTCACTGTATTTGAACTTCCGTGGCCACAAAGGGATTTTTATTCCTCCTTGTATTTGAACCTGAGTTCTCCTCGTACTTTTGACCTTTGGAGCGAAGCTCAAACCAATCAGGCACCACCCTTGTGGTTAAAATATAAAAATAAAAAGGAACGAGAAGATGGTTTTTACAGTGATGTTACACGAGGTCTAGGATCATCGTTGCATTCGATCCAATCCCATGAATATGGCGCGGGAAGACACGGGTCTCCCTCCCAATCTTTTAAAACGTCAAATGCGCTTTTAAGAGAATCTAAACCTTCGGCTATATCGATAAACGGGAAAAAATATATAATAAGTTGTTCGTGTGATAAAATGGAAGCTAAAAATCTTCAACTGTGTAAAAAAAAAACAGACCCGTGTTAAAAAATATACCATTGTTGTCGTCGGTCCCATTGGTTAGGGCATCACTGATCGAAAAGATCTCGATGGCATTGACGAGAGGGGGAAGCGTGGAATCATCGGTAGTAACGATGGAGAAGTTAATGGTGCCATTGACAGAGAGATCCGAGACGAGTAATTGAGACACATAACCGATACGGGGTACAATTGGGAGTGAGAAGTTATCATCGTCTTTGTAGATTTCGAAAGACCGGTATTCTCCGAGTCCGAGCCCTTGGACTTCAGTGAAATACCAGTTTATGTACATTGGATAACGAGTGGGGTAGTTAACGATAGGGAAGCTCAAGGTTATATGGAATAATTTGTGTCCATTGTCGCAATTGCACCATTCATGACCCGTGTAGGAGGATTATCGATTGAATTGTCATCGATGGTAGATGTGTTGTTAAGACGTACTAGTCCAATACCAATGTTCTCGGGAACCCATATTCTATCATACGGGTCTTCCGGAAATCTAAGAAGTTAAAAAGATTTTGCATTAATCGAATATTCTAAAACATGGATAGACGACAATAGGGGTGCGCATGGGTTGGGTTGATCGAGTTGAAGACATTTAAACAACCCAACCCAATGCTTGCGGTTTGAAAAAAAACATAACCCAACCCAATCCAAACCAAAGTGCAACCCTATAGTTGTAACTTGCATACCTGATTATACTTCCATCAGATAGGCCATAACCAATCCTATAGTTGGTGAGTAACGCGTAATCCGGACCGATACCGTTGTAGGCTTCCGGGTCGATGCCACGTACTTCAAGAGACGATATAAACGGAACCTGGTTCGGAAATTTTCGTGCCACACATACACTGATAACGTTCCTTTTCACAACATAAATAGCTTCATAGAATTTTGCTTCCGAAGTGTCGACAGTGATCCAAAAGTATTGTTTTATGTATTAAAAAATTGGAAGATGATTTATACATAAAATCATTTTTGCTAAGAGTCGATTGTCAATCAGCAAAACTAATTTTAATATATATATATATATATGGGTTGAAGACCATATGCAATTAGGGAGACAATAACAATAATCATGATTCACTAGTTTTTGATGGTGTGGTTTGATGGTGTAATTTTAGTATTTTTGTGGCAACTTGATCGATGGTTATATATATAAATACAAATCTAATTAAACTTGTCTTTTCTTGTTCCAAAATTACATTTTTGTTGGATACCAATCTAAAAAACCACCATAACACGTGATGAGACCTCATCTTCTTCGTTTCTTATCAAATTTGGACCCATTTTTGAATGACAACTCATCTTCTTCGTTTATTGATGTATATATCAAAGGTATGATACATACATGCATGCATACATACATACATACATACATACATACATACATACATACATACATACATACATACATACATACATACAAATGAGAACTGATTAGTTTGTGATAACTATGAGATTTAATCTCAACCACAAATCAACGGATAAAATAAGAAATTAATAATTATGGTAGTTTGACTTAAAATTATAATTAGAGGGTTTTTTAGGTATTTTAAAAAAAACTCCTGTCCTCTCTCCTCTTTCATCTCTCCGACCTCCGATCTCCGGCCTCCGATGAACATTAATCCGGCGTGTACTAAGTAATCACAAAGATACACAATGTGATACCCATTGTGATATATTGTGATACCAACTCAAACCTTAAAAACARAGATACAMAATGTGATACCCATTGTAATACACAATGTGATACCCATTGTGATATACTGTAATACCGATTTCACCAGAGGCCGGAGATTGGAGGACGGAGAGATGAGAGAGGATAGAGGAGTTTTTAAAAAATACCTAATATGCCCTCTAATTATAATTTTAACTCAAATTACCATAATTCTTAATTTTCTAATTTATCCAGTTGATTTGTGGTTGAGATTGGATCTCACAATTACCACAAATTAATCAGTTCTCATTTGATTAGGCCCATTTATATAAATTTCCTAATTTATTTATTGATTTGTGGTTGAGATTGGATCTTACAGTTACCATAAACTAATCAGTTCTCATTTGATTAGGCTCATATATATATATACTAGAAGCGTACTCGCGCAATGCAGCGAGATACATCGTGATTTTAATATTTCATTTTATTCTTTATCTCAATCGATGTTATAATATGACTTTATATGATTTTGAGAAATCGATGATGTTTTTATTTTTGAATAAAATATATGTTTGAAGATATCATAAAAAATTGACAAA
>NC_037544.1:36686177-36687243 GCF_001531365.2 Cynara cardunculus var. scolymus | reverse complement strand
TTTTTTTATTATAAATTAATTTAAATTTAATAATGAAATAATTTAATTTTGGTTTAATAATATAACATTTTATAAAGATAATAATTAAGTATTATGTTAGAACTCAATGATTATTCTTATTATATTTTAGATTTTTAATATTTAATATAAGATGTTTATCTTGTATTTGATTATGTTTATCTGCAATTAGTTACACGAATTCAGATATGGAGCTTTAATACTTACGCACAATCTACTTGTAATCTTGAGTTTTATGTAATATGCATTAATAAACAGTACTTTACGCATAAAAAGTAGTTTTTAAGAGTTTTTTGTCAAATTCTTTATAATATAGTATAAATTATTTTTTTATAATTTAATTTAAGTTTAATAATGAAATAATTTATTTTTGGTTGAATAACATAACATTTTATAAAGATAATAATTAAGTATTTTATTAGAACTCAATGATTATCTTAATTATATTTTAGATTTTTATATTTAAAATTAGATGTTTATCATGTATTTGATTGTRTTTATCTGCAGTTAGTTATACGAATTCAGATATGAGATGAAATCGAATAGGGATGAAATCTGGTTTAAGAGTTTTTAAGTGTTTTTAAGAGTTTTAAGAGTTTTAGCCAAATGCTTTATAATATAGTATATATATATATATATATATATATATATATATTTCCTAATTTATCTATTGATTTGTGGTTGAGATTGTACCTTACGGTTACTACAAACTAATTAGTTTTCATTTGACTAAGCCCCTATATATATGTATTAAAATTTATCAAACCCCAAATTTATATATTAGGTTTTCTATATTTAAAATGGATGTTTATCTTGTATTTGATTATGTTTATCTGTAATTAGTTATACGAATTTAAAAATGAAGCTTTAATAAGTTGTACTTATATAAAATTATTGTAATATTGAATTTTAAGTAATATCTATACTATATTATAAAGTATTTGACAAAAACTTTTAAAAATCATTTTTTATGCATTAAGTACTGTATATTGATTCATATTACTTAAAATTAATATTACAAGTAATTATGCATAATTACAACTTATTA
>NC_037544.1:36684156-36685657 GCF_001531365.2 Cynara cardunculus var. scolymus | reverse complement strand
ATTAAAACTAAATTAAATTATAATAAAAAACTGAATTAAAAATTAAACAAAAATATGAATTTTAAATAGTTATTTTGATACTAATATCGATATATTTTTGTCAAATTTTTATGATATCTTCAAATTTAATTTTATTCAAAAATAAATCATCTATCATTTTTTCAAAATTACATAAGACCATACTATAACATCGACTGAGATAAATAATAAAATAAAATATTAAAATCAAGATGTATCTCGCTGCATTGCGCGGATACCCTTCTAGTGCATCAATAAGTAGTACTTCATGCATAAAAAATGGTTTTAAGACTTTTTGTCAAATGTTTTATAATATAGCTAGTATAGATATGTATCCTCCGTACCCACCCGTCGTTATTGTCCGTCATGGAGAACCATATCTAGCGTCGATTTAATCAAAGGTAGTCGTTGATGCAGGTATGTTGTGGAAAATGAAGTATAACATGTTACTGTAGCTGTATTTGATGGCCTTGTTTACTCGATGCTCGTCATATATAGTTCAAGGCGAGAGAGAAGGTTGATCGTCAAAGTTAAACGACGGAGGATGATGTTAGTTGTGGCTTTCTTTGAACCTCCGTGGTAATAAAGGGATTTGCAAGTAGCCTGGAGTTACCGCATTTGAACTGCATTTGCGAGCTGACTAATTCCAGGGCGACGATCTGCTTTGCAAGTAGCCTGGAGTCACCGCATTTGAACCTCCGTGGTAGAGATTTTTGTTCCTCATGTTCATCGACGGTATACAAAAATTGGTTATAATTACAAGATTACCATAAATTTTTAGGTGTAAGAATGAAATTGCTTGTCACCTTCTCATCACTTTCTTGCATGAAGGAAAATTGTATATATGTGTATATATATATAGGGCTGTAAACGAACCGAACAAACACGAACGGAGGTTTATTCATGTTCGTTCGATTAACTTAACCGAACATACGAACGGTAAATGAACGAAAATCTTTGTGTTCGTGTTCGTTCGTTTAGAAATAATGTGTGTTCGTGTTCGTTTATGTTTGTTCGTTAACATGCTAAACGAACATAAACGAATGGGCTAAATGAATATAAATAAATATTATTTGAATTCAAAGTAAATAAATAAAAGACACTATATTAAATTTGATATCTAAACAAACGAATATAAAACGAAAGGTAAATGAACGAACGCTCATGAACATAAATGAACGAACGAGACTCTTGTTCATGTTCGTTCGTATAACTAAACGAACAAAAACAATTGTTCACATTCGTTCATTTATTAAATAAACAAACTTCCCACCGAACGGTTCACTTAATGTTCAATTCGTTTACAGCCCTATATATATATATATATATATATATATATATAGGGGGAAGATCAAATGTTAACCAACAATTTTGTGTTAACTTTGAAAACCATGGCAACCAATCAAATTTCATTATTCTTGTAGGTTTATGTCATGTTCACATTTTAATTACAAGGGTATTTCAGTAAATTGATTTGATATGT
>NC_037544.1:36681341-36682506 GCF_001531365.2 Cynara cardunculus var. scolymus | reverse complement strand
TTCATTGTTTTATCAGTATTTAATTCGCATAGAAAACACGTTAATAAAAATTTCCGGTATCGATCAAGCTAATATGGATAAGCAATGGAAAATAAATCGACAACAGTGAGAAGATTAAAATGGTTTATGATGACAATCGGAGTTCAAGGCCGGGAATTGAAAAAATTAACCAAAGCGAATGTCTTGATAATATATTTTTTTAGATTTGTTTTAATCGAAATTATGTTCATTACGATGTGTTGTGTTTTTATAATTCATCTTGTATTGATAGTTTTTTTCTTTAATTATTAAAATACGTACCTAATTCACATGTTCAAATGGAAGTACATGCACGACCCATTTTCGTATTGTCATATTACCGACTTTTATGAATCATGAACTATTGTGTTCATGTTACTTCTACCATATGAACACAAGTGTTATTTCTTAAGCTTGATACCAAATCTTTATATTTGTGTAAGTGTTTGCACCCGGTGTTCATAGCGTTGGGATTATGTGTTCATATATTTTATACGATATGAACAAGGGTGAACACGATATGAACAAGAGGTGAACATGATATGAACAAGGGGTGAACCTTAAACGGTGTGGATGCAATGCATGTATAAAAATCCAATTGACAAATGATCGCTTCTGAATGTGTTTATAATGAAGAAACTTGTTCACAAGTTGTTCATATCGTGTTCATATATGTTTTTTTTTTCTTTCGTGTAGCAGTTATTCTTATTATGTTCATATTGTGTTCATAAATGTTATGCAGTCCAAGTACATATATATGTCAAATTTTTGTTCGTATTTGACACAATGGTTAATATATTTATAGTTGTGTTCATATGGTTCTTACATTAACAAAAATAAATTAACAAAAAAATCATAGAATTTTTTATTTTGTAACTCCCAATAAAAAAAAATAAGTTTTTATCATAATTAATCACAACCGTTTATTGAAAAATTGGATGATCAAGATCGGTTAACAAAGTTAACACAAAAACTTTGGTTAACATTTGAACTTGACCCTATATATATATGTATATATATAGGGAAAGGTTCAAACGAGAACCCCTGTGATTTACGAGAATGCGAGAACAACYCAAYAACCAYRTAYTGTGATAAAAAATAAAATTAAAAGATTTTTAAAACTAAAATTGAAATTTAAAAAGATTCA
>NC_037544.1:36641639-36680809 GCF_001531365.2 Cynara cardunculus var. scolymus | reverse complement strand
GGTTATGGTTACACTTCATTGATTATGGTTTCGATAGGTTATGGTTATACAATCACACAATTATCACAAGGGGAGAGGAGAGTGGAAAAGAACGTGCAGGAAAAAAAAGGATAATTATGACTAATTAAAATAAAATAAAATTTATAAAATTAATTAATTACATTACTGCCCTTATTAATTTATTTATATTTAATATAAGTTAATTTATTAATTAAAAAAGTTTGAGGTTATTAGATTGTTCTCGCATTCTCGTAAATCACAGGGGTTCTCGTTTGAACCTCCACCTATATATATATAGGAAGACTTTGAATATATATAGATAGATGAAGTCGTTGAAGGAGAAGTATGTGGCTTCAAATACAATACAAGCTTGTGGATATCAATATAAAGCCTACTTATCTTCAATTTTCTTTAAATCCATCGTAAACTGAATATCGCGAACATGAACATGAACATGAACATGAACATGAACATGATGATGAAGATGAAGATGATGTTAGTTTTGCTTTATCTTATCAATCATCTTGATGCATCTCCGGTTTATTTTCACGGTCGATCATCATTAGCATTAGAGTGGCCTAAAGGATTAGAAAAGCCTAGGGAGAATCCTTTACCAAACTCACGACCCTCTTCTGATCCTATTGGTCCAAAGTCAATACCCGTTCATGATCCTACTGTTCCTCGTCCTCCTATGTACAAGATGGTTCCTCCTCCTATCTACAGGCCGCCTCCTATGGAGCACCTCACCACCAATCCACATGATCCGTACGCAAACCCCACTCCTTCTGATAGAACTACACGTCTTCGTGCTCGCTCTTGTAAAATTGCTTGTAAAAGGGTTATTGATCTTGCTGTTGCTCAAACTGGTGCTCCACCTGATGATAGTTGTTGGGCAGAAATCGGCAAGGCTGCTGTTGAACAGCTTTGCACTGATACTTGTAATCAGAAAAAAAGTGAGATTCAGCCTATTCTTGTTACAGCTGGTAAGGCCGCTTTTGATGCTTGTGCCAATTCTGGCGCTGATCCTCCTGCTGTTGCTCCTGCAGACGCGGATTTCCCTTAAGCATGGAAACTATATATATATATATATATATATATATATATATATATATATATATATATATATATATATATGTGTGTGTGTGTGTGTGTTAGGTTAGGTACATTTTTTCTCAACTTTAATGGCCTCATATAGTTAAATATCATCTTAAATAAAAAGGACATTTTTAGGCGTCTAATTCACATTAATCGTGAGGTACTTTGACGTAAAAATATATATATATATATATATATATATATATATATATATATATTTGTGTTTATCAAATTCCCCCACACTTAGATCATTGTCCGTCCCGGCAATGACTTAAGTTAACACGTAATTATAAAAATCGAATCTAACGAGGATGTGAATTAGACGCCTAAAAATGTCCTTTTTATTTAAGATGATATTTAACTAAGATGATATTTGACGGGTGTCGAGTCCGGCAAATAATATAATTTATGAAATATAAGCCTATTATCTCTTATACACACTTGTGATAGCGATAAGTAGGGTCGTCTCCTCAGGGACTCGAAGTTAACCGTAAGTCCAAGACGTAACCGCGTGCAAATTCATTGACATTAAAACAATATATAAAAAGGGGGGGTTGGAAGATTTATAAAAAGCCTAAATATGCAAAATAAATTGGAAGCTTTAAACAATAATAAGAACGAGACTAGTAATGAGCATAAATCAACTAATCATTTGGATTATATATCATCGACTCGTTTAAATAAATACTTTCTCGATAGAATTCAGTTTGGCGTGAACATTAAACACGCGCCAATGCCTCATTTGTTACAAAAGCACGATTAGTATAAAACGTTTTACAACTAATCTCTAATTAGCTAATCTAGTCTAGTCAAGGACTTAGAGTTCAATTGATAATCGCATTAGGACCAACAAATACCAAACCTAACCAACAATCGGACGCCGATTATTTGGGTTAGATTGTACAACCTTACGACACTTGCAACCAACACTCACGCATCAATTGAGTATCGACTGCTACTCCAAGAAATCTAAGAACAATTACGTATTCAAAAATTCCTCTAGCATAACGAGTTCAAATCAGAAAAAGCAAGGGATCCAACTTACAAATTCCAACTTAAAATGTATAGGACTGAAATTCAAAGGCTGTACAAATAAATTCAATCGATTGTGGAACAAAATTGAGTCTCAACTCATCCAAATTTCAAGTCAATTATATACCCATTACTAGAAATAAAAATTAACTACTCATGTCTGAAATATATAGAGTCATGTACCTATTGAAATCGAGAGAAATTAACAAGGAACCTGGGAAATTATCTTCAAAAAAATTGCTCCTTGAATCTGGAATTCGGTCCTTGTGTTCTGCCCTTTTCAATCGGCACCCTCTCCTTCTCAGCCTCTTCCTCTCGTCTTCTACCTTCAACCGAACAGCCCTTTCCTCGTGACCGACTTCTCTTGCCTCCACCTGCTGTCTCCTTCTCGACTGCTTCCTAATCGAACAGCTTCTAGTCTCACTCGGTTTTTGTTTGCTGCTCTCTATCGACAGCTCTCGTCCTCTCTTTTTCTCTCAAACGACAGCCGGCTGCTGCCTCTCCCCTCTCAATCGACAGCCTCTGTATGCTGTCCCTCTTTCGGTTGCTTCTGTACCGACAGCCCCTATCGACAGCTCGTACTCGCCCATGATCTCCTGCTCTCGCTGCCCACGATCTCCTGTTGCACGACCTCTCTCTCGCTGCCCACGTCTCTCGCTCTGTTTCTGATTTGGGCTGCTGTTGTGGGTTGTTTCTCTTCTTCCTTGATGGCTTGGGCTGCTGGCTTGGGTAAGAAAACTTGGGCTGCTGCTATGGGCCAAGAAACACATAAGTAACACATTTTTTCTCAACTTTAATGGCCTTATATAGTTAAATATCATCTTAAATAAAAAGGACATTTTTAGGCGTCTAATTCACATTAATCGTGAGGTACTTTGACGTAAAAGTATATATATATTTGTGTTTATCATTCTCCATGAATAATTGTATCAGATTCTATGCCTATATAGTTATACACACATTATATATATATAGTAACTCGGCTGATCTTATTGTGCGACGGTTATAAGGATTTCCCGCCTAAACATGTATGTAGACACAACTTACATTACATTACTGGTTCAAATGGGCCTATTTAGTTGACATTTGTCCCTGTAAACATAATTGATTTTCGTACGAAAAGAGATTTCTTTTCAAAGACTTAAATAAGCAAAAGTATGGATTTCCATTCCCATACTTATAAGTCTGATCTCTACAACATCACCTTTATTACAAGAAATTTGTAAATTACGTTTTGTTGTTGCATTTGCTACACATGTATCTTTTATCCCCATATACATTGCATAAGAAATGACCATATTCACATAGGAGGAGGAGGAGCACAAGGAAGTTTACAAGCACGGGTACGTACCCCTTGGAACAGGTCGAGTAACATCAGGGCGATTACGAATGGGGAAACCTTGACCACTGTGAGGTAGATGATTAAACGTCAGTAATGAAAGTAAGCACCATCCGTTAAGTACAGGTTTTCTATCTTTCGTTTGTGTTCACAATAAATTGTTTAATTTTATTTAACTGCTTTACTTAAACTATGCCCGTTAATTATAGGTTAAAGTCATTTTGTTTCAATTGAGCATTCGTATCTTAATAATATAAAAAGCATCTACGTTAACGGGAGCTTTCAGATATTTAAATTGAACTATGTTCTCGAAGTTATGGATCTAGATTGTGTGTTAAGGGATCAACGTCTACTCTTAACGAAAAGAGCACGACTATGACTAAAGAAAAACGATTTTTCGATTGGTGGAAGTGACCAAACCGCACGTCGTTAATGATCATCAAGACTTTTCGCTTTTTGTGGCCATTCGAGGAGCAACCGTAGAATCTAGTTTAGTTCGAATATTTTGTCGATCAACAATTTAATGGTACATGAAAGACTAATGCTAGTACCGGAATACTTAAATGGAGAAGTCCAACACTACTAGAATCATGACTTTCACTTACGAGAATTATCGACATACAGAATCTGTCAGTGATTTTCGACGGATCACTGACAGAAATCGACTGCGGCAACTTTTCCCGACCACAAATCATCACCACTTATTTACATGATAAGTCGCTAGGCATAAACATATATCATGTATTAATTAATTAACATATATTAATTTGTTTCACAATGTGTTTGTTTCATATGTATTCATGTCAAGCAGATGAAAAATCCAACGATTTTTATAAAATTGTTCGTAAATTGGATATATATATATAGAGAGGGGAGGGGAGGGGAGGGGGGGGGGGGGTCATGCGAGGAGCCGGTCAACTTACAAGAAATGTGATAAGGGTTAAATCACATGTGATTTCAGAGCAAAATCATATGCTATACAACATGTCTAAAATGTGCGATTGGTCAACACGACCAAGCTCGCGTGAAAACTCACACGTGTAACTCATTATTTATTGAATCATAACACTAAAGCATAAAAAAATAACCACAAGGGTGGTGCCGGATTGGTTTGAGCTTGGCTCCAAAGGTCAAAAGTACCCGGAGGTTCCAGGTTCAAATTCAATGAGGAATAAAAATCCCCTTGTGGCCACGGAGGTTCAAATGCGGTGATTCCGGGCTATCTGCAAAGCAGGTGATCGTCCTGGAATTAGTCGGATCATATAGTGGGTTGGATATCCAGGTTAATAAAAAAAACATAAAAAAATTTAACGAGCAAAATAATTTGTTGAGACTGTTTATTCAACGAAACAAACAACCAACAAATTTTTACACACAAACAGAAAACAACCATAATACAACAAACAACCATTGTCATTTGTCACACTTCAGACAGAAAAACAACAACCAAACCGACAAACGTCGAACAACATATATCATAATCGAAAAGACAACCATACGAATACGATATGCAGCAGCCACCACGCGCGTACGACCTTGAGTTTAAGGAGGACCGACGCTGTCTTCAGGAGCAGGAGCAGGAGCAACAACGCTAATATGATTTGCAGCAATAAAATAACGCATAGCAGCAGGGCACGACCACGACCATGACCATGACCATGAACATGCTTGGGAGGGATTAATTGATCCCAATGAGGAATAATATTACCACGTGAACCCAGGTGTTGAATGGGCTTCGGTGCAACTAATTGATTCGGATCATTAAGATAATTACCGGCCGGGAAGTTATGAACATCGGCACAATGAGGAGCTTGATCCTGTTGAGGATTTGGCGGACCCTGGAAATAACCGTAAATATTCTGACCATTGTCAATGGCTGCCTCGGTACCATCAATGACTGTCTCCGTCTTTACGCGGCCCTTAAAGAGTGCACTTGATCTGTGGATCAGGTAAAGCGACAACAATACCAAAACTAGCATCATCTTCATCTTGTTCGCCTGCATTCGATTAAAATTTCGTAGAAAAAAGTACTTTGTTAGTGGAGGTTTACATGAGTCGACATACGTTAACTCTTTTTTTTTTTTTTTACGATAACGTGATCAACAGTAAACAAGTGAGCCAAGGCCCGTGTTTAACACACGATAAGTGTCCTTAAAACAGATTCGCCTCAAACGATGCGTTTGTTTTCCAGGATACAACGACGTATGCACACGCCTCAATTGTGATGCATTATTTCTTAGTTTCTTCCAAAATTATAATGTCCCATATCAATATTTTTTTTCATGAAATGTCTTAATTATATATATATATATATATATGTGTGTGTGTGTGTGTGTGTGTGTGTGTATGTATATATATATATATTAAAAATATTATACGTCTTTGACCTCCGAAGTACTTTTAGACTGATCGAGTCTAATTAAGTTAATGAATTAGAACTGTCATATATTTTCTTTACTTTTAAACTAGTGTGCAGTTTCAGGGTCTTCGATAGTTTATTATTCTGTATCACTTTTTTACACCGATCAACAGTGTCGCCACTCAGGCACTCATTATATGTTGCATTTGATACATAATAAACCTTTCATTTGTCACATAATATGGTTATTGATAAATTTAGGGGTTGTTTATCAAATGCTTATTGGGTATGTGCTTACTAGCAATAGTCACCATCATCATTTATGTATCATCTAACATTATCAACCATCAAATGGATTGTTGATAAGCGTTTTAGCCGATAAACACTAACCGGGTAAGACTGTAAGAGTCTTCTCCCAGACTTATCAGGAAAGATTTCAGTCACTGTTATACCTCTTACTGATTAAGATTCTCGATCTTTGTCATTCTCACGCATTAAGATAAGYAACCCTAGTAAGAGCTTAAYCGGTAAGCGTTCGGTAAACARCCCCTAAGTTYAGGAAATACGTAAACTATTAATCTTGTAATTATTTATTAAAATATTTCAAAAAGAGGCTTTATCAAATCCTTATCGGGCTCAACCAATATTGGGCTTTTTGGGCCTGATACTATGCTTATCTTGGGCTTCGGTCAATTTCAAGCTTGTACCCCATGACAAAGATGGCCAAAAATCAATCTTAGGGTGGTCCTAAATCGGTTCCCTCGTAGGTTAGACTCCGTCACGGTTTCGATAAAAACTCGGATGGCTGATTCTATGCTTGGTAACTGGTTCCGGGCTCGTTGGGCCAATCCCGAAAATCCATGCATTTATTTAAATATTGAATATGTTGAAATTTTTGGAATTTTTTTTTGAAAATCTTGTATTATAATTAATAAAAACTTAAAAGAAGTTGAAAATCGGTCCAATACATAATCATCCCAGACCGGACTATGAAATTCAATAAATTTGTAGCGGTCCAGAACTGTCAGGGCAAAACCCGTCCCAATCAATCCCAATTCCCAAGTCGGGTCAGGCCCACACAACTAATATTTGTAACCACAGAATGTTAATGGTTTGAGAATTTAATGAGTTACTCAAACTTATACTTAGTAATTTTCGAGATCGAGTAAATACCAAGCACTAAGTAAAACTCATTTAACTTAACGAGTCAAATTTCATAACATCAATATTCGACTTAGGGACTGTTTGGCAATTGCTGAATGATTTAGTGCAGAATGATTAAGTGGTCTGAATGATTAAGAGGCTGTAATGATATAGTGCAAAATAAAATATAATTGTTTGGTAATTGTATACAATGAAATTAGGGCTCTTAATGGTTAAGGGAGATCCATGATACAAAATCATTCAGAGGGTTTTAGAATCATTAAGAGGTGGACTTGTTTTTTGCCAAACAAGATTCACCTCTTAACGATTCAGATGTTGCCTCTTAATTGAAGTATTAAGAGATACACAAACAACCCCTTAGCTTTTTTCGAAAGTTGAGCCATATTTTTTTAGCCGAACATATTTGTTCATAAAGCATAGAATCAAAATATCGATTCCGGCCATTAAAGAAGTTCACTCAACTCGAGTTCATAATTGAGCTTATAAAGCTTTACTACAGGTCAATAATGTATAACACAAAATTGTGAAACTCACATTAGAGCTCGAGCTCGAATACTGAAAATTGTTCGAGTTCAACTCTGATATTATTTTTGCAAGTCGATCCCAAACAATCTAATACTTCGACTCATAAACACCCCTAGTGCCTAGTGCACCATTGAATCACTTTCTCGTATGGATACGTTTGCATGTTCTCATTCTTAGTAGTATATAAATAGCACTCAACCACAAAGGTGGTGCCTGATTGGTTTGTGCTTGGCTCCAAAGGTCAAAAATACCAGGAGGTCTCAGGTTCAAATCCAAGAAGGAATAAAAATCGCCTTGTGGCCACGGAGGTTCAAATGAGGTGACTCCGGGCTATCTGCAAAGCAGGTGGTCACCCTGTGATTAGTCGGCTCGCATAGCGGGTTGAATATCCAGGTTAATAAAAAAATAGCACTCAGGAAGGCCCAATACTGTTGATACAACTTGTTCTATTTAGGAAAATGGCCAAAGATCGTTTTTTCGGTTTGTTTGAATCATGCGACGGTTTATAAATGATTATAATTCAAAAAAACGTTCGTTTGTGAAAAATCGGATACCAATTAGGACCAATAGAGATCATTCTGTTAAATGGGTTTGAAGTAATATCAAAATTTGGTTGCGAAGACCTACCTAAATCAAAATCGTGGTTATGTGAAAAGTATAATTTGGATCGATTATGAGACCAATTTATTAACCATAAATCACAATCTTGGTTTGCCTAGAGATAAGGGTGTTCATGGGTTGAGTTGATCGGGTTGAAGACATTTGAACAATCCAATCCAATGCTTGCGGTTTGAAAAATCTTAACTCAACCCAACCCAAACCAAACCGTACGGGTTGGTCGGGTTAATACTTTGGTACATCAAAATACTTTTCTAACCTTGAATATGTTATTTCTCTACTTATAATTTCTTTTTCATCATCAACCATTTGATACAACTTATCCATACTTCTTACGTATATCACATTCAATTAATTTTCTCAATTTGACATATATATGTTCACAGTTACCGAACATATATATGAATGAGTTGTATAGAGAATGAGAATAGATTGAAAATTTGTATATATGAAGAGGGTATATGATAGTGTAATTTTCTAATGTATATATTAATATAAACTCAACAATCATATTAAATTCAAGAAATAAAATGATATTTGATTCATCGGTTGGGATGAGTTCAAATAATAGTAACCCAATATAAATCCAATACTTACGGTTTGAAAATTTTACAACACGATTAGACATCAGGTTTCTTCAGGTTGAGTTATTTCACGTTGAGTTGATCGGGTTGGTTGGGTTTTTTAGCACCCCTAGCTAAATACATGAAAACTTATATCAGTTCTAAGATTTAAGCAGACAAGAAGATGTCGACAAAATGAAAAGACTAAACCAATATAAAACTAGCCTTTGCAAGCATGCTGTTATTCTACAAATCTGTTATCAACTCAGGCGATACGAAAGAACGCTGGAAGACCTTTCCTTCCATGAAATGTAAGGGCTACTATATTTGATTCTATTTTCGATTCTAGATTTAGAAAGACCGATTTTCGGTTTAACTGTTAAATATGAATGTCATATTTAGGGGGTGTTTGCGATTGTTTACAAAAACAACTTATTGACTTATTCCGATGTGACACCGGTAATAAGCATTTTTGAATGTTTGGATAAACAGTTTATATCGGTGTCAAACTGGTAATAAAAAGTTTCTGAAGAAGCTAAATTATTCTAACTCATAATAAGTTGATAAAGACTTTAAAAAAAAACATTTATAAACACCTCCTTAATAAATCATTTCCATTATAATATTTTAATAAAATATTATTATTTTCAATACATTTTTCATGTTGTTGGTGACTCATATGGCATGGCTTTTAGCATAAGGGTAGGTAAGTCATTTTTCAATCGTTATAAATATCAACCAATTTTTAGTTTTAATTATTATTAAAATGAAATTAGTTTTGGCTATTATCCTAAAAAATAATTCAATTTTGAAAAATTATAATAAAAATTGTGAAACTTTCGAAAACTAATTAAATCCATAACCTTTTCATATGTAAAACTGCTATAAAATTATCTGAATTTAAGGGTTGTATGGTTTAGGCAGGAAAATGAAAAATAAGAATGAAAATGAGAATGAATTTTTATTCTCACAGTTTAATCTGGAATGAAAATTTGGACATGTATGAGAATGGGTCATATTATATAAAACTAAACATTTTCTTTTATATTCAATCTCATTAATGACTGCTTAATACCTCTAACCAAACACTCCTTAATTTTTATACGTAAATGAGGATCCTTACGTAAATCTTTTACGTATATGTGGATATTTATGTAAATCTATGTAAAGAGTCTTTTTTTAATATGTTAATCAGTTTTATGCAAATATATACAAGGGGTTGTTTACCAAAAAAATTTATTAAGTCCTGCATGGATAAATTTGTCTGTTTGGATAAATGAGTGTTGTTGTTTACTTTGTTTATCTGAACCAACAGTCTGAATAATATAAATGACCGATTTACCCCCCAATATTAATTATTTGAACATCAAAACAACAAATCATAAAGAGGCTGAAGATGGGGTGTCTCATATGGGAAGTAGGCGATGCTTTAAATAAGGGGTAGGGGTGTCATTTTTGTGGTTGAATAGGCACAACATATCATTTCTATCTATACGATTAAGCCATGTTCTGTGCAAAAAAGTCGTAAGTAAACAACCCAAATGAGCTGTGCGAATAAGCCAGACAGACCAATATGCCTAATTAAGTCGCAAGTAAATAGCCCCAAAACATGAAGAGTGACTAAAAAATGATTAAAAATTGGGCTTGATAAAAATAGCAGCTATTTTGGTAGATTTTCCAAAAAAAAAATCTATTATGAAAAGTAAAGGGACTCTCATTACCATTTCTAAAGTTGAATGGTCAAATCCTAAATAAAGTGAAGAAACATTGTGGTCCACTTGGATTGATAAGTAGAGGTAATGGTATGTTAATAAAATGTTAACATTTCAGAGATTTTTCACAAATAATTATGGAGGGAGTTTTTATTACTTTGGGGTGATTTTGACTATAAGGTATGAACGGATTTCATATGTATGTTATTTGGGGGACAAAAATCAGATATTATGTTTGATAATGGGCAAATCGCCCTTAAAAAGTGAAGATCGTCCCATGATTTTGACCTATATTTCGTATTCTAGTGAAAACAACTTATAACGCACCGATTTGATACATCAACGACGATTTGTCAAGAGATTGCGGACGATTTTCATTGGTATTTTGTCTTTTCTAGGACCAAATATAGTGTGTGTGTGTGTGTGTGTGTGTATATATATATATATAAAAATCTTGTAGTATTCTTTATAAAATTGTAGCGATCTAGACATTTCTACTCTCACAACCCTTAAACGTTATCTACCATTTTAACACAAATATAAAATCACGTTAAAATGATAATGGTTCCATGTATATTCAAAGTGGCGGGTTAGAGGTTGTGAAAGTAGAAATGTTTGGATCGCTACAATTTAATAAAGAATAATACAAGATTTGTATATATTATATTTGGTCATAAAAAAGACATAATACCAATGAAAATCGCTCCCGATGTCTCGTCAAATCATCATTGATGTGTCAAATCGTTGCATCATAAGTTGTCTTTACTAGAAGATGAACTGGGGGCAATTTTCACTTTTTGAGGGCGATATGCCCATTTTCAGATATAATATCTGATTTTTGTCTCCAAATGATATACATGTGAGACCCATCCATACTTTATAATCAAAATTGCCCCAAAATAGTCAAAACCGTCCTCCAGAGGCGATCTTGGTAGTCATTTTGTGAAAAACTTTGAAAAGTGGTTATTTTATTAACGTACAGTGTATAAAATAATTACTTTTGAGTAATTTCCCATGAATAAATGCTTGGTGTCGAGGCTTTTGCCATAGGTGATCAGTTCAAGTCGTTTTGAGGGAATAAAAATATGTTATTCTAGGATCATGCGTTTCTTTCCTGTTCAGCCAATGAAATTGAGACATGTCGGGTTTTTTTTTAATATTTTAGACCTATTTTATTTAAATTCACATTCTCTATTTGATGATGTGTATTCATGTAACTGATGGACATAAATGAGATGTGAAAATTTAGGACAGAAGGTTTTTTTTCGTTTTAGGACAACTAAGGATTTTTCATACTGTTATCTCTCCATAGAGTTAATCAAAGACGTTTGCAAGTTGTTTTAGACACTCACAATTAAAATAAAATAAAAACCCATAAATTGTTGTTCATTGCAATTTGCTATATCAGAAGAGGACGAACAAGTCAAAAAAATATCTGATAAGCAAGATAACTGAAAAAAAGGTGTAAATTGTATTCATAAATTGTTTAAAACTATTGATATAAAAAGTGTAGTATCTGATAGTTTGATAATAATCAGGGTCATCGACTCAAATGACCATTTCACGTATCCAAATTCGGTTTTTAATCATTTCTCTTCTGGATTGACTCAAATGTCATTACTTTCGTAATATTCAGGTCGACAATATTACGGACCTAGCTAAAACAAACTAAATTGGATAAAGAATTTTTACAAGAAATTGCGGAAAAATAAAAACGTAAATGTCATCAAACAAGACATAAGCACTAGAGTTGTTCATGGGCGGGACGACCCGTTAGACCCGGCTCATCCGGTCCGCTAGAAATACGAGCTTGGACAACCATTATAGAGAAAATGGACGGGCCCGAATTTGTTCGTTAAAATTAATGGGCGGACATGGACAATGTAAAAATAAATATGGGCAGGTCCGTCCAGCCTGTTTATATTTTGTAATTAATATTTTTTACTATTAATTAAAATTATACTAGTATATTTTAAAATTAAATTATTAAAGTTATACGTTAGCTACAGAATTATAGAGATTCTTGATCAAAACTTGGGATGTTTGAAATTGACAGTAGCATGATGGAGCCATGAAATTATGAATATTAATGTTATACATAAAAAATAGGAATGCATTATTGATTTTATGGAAGTCTGAGTTTTGTTTTTCATTTCTTTCTCCACTTGTTGAGATCCATGTGTCACTTTATTTGCTTAAATTTTTAATTGCAATAATGTTTTTCCTTTACTTTTTGGTTCCACATTTGTTAATTAATTATTATTGATCAAGTTTATAGATTTATAAGAGTTACACTTTTTAGGTCCGTTAACCCATAGGCAAGCCCGATCTGTTTATAGGGTGGGCAATAGCAAGTTGTCAACTTGAAAAAAAGGTTGAGTTTACAGTATTAGGTCCGTTGGACAAAAAAAACAAGTTAGGCCCAACCCAGACCCAGTCCAGACCCGCAAATGATCACCTCTAATAAGCACACCCAATTGGTCATATTGTACTTTATGTCTTTATCTATCTTTTATCGACTAGTCAACATTATATTATACGCGTTCATAAGTTATTTCAGTATAAAACAAGAGAAACGTCGAATTTTTATTCTGAATACGTATTTTTACAAATCATATAAATAGATCCTAGGACGATTTGTACAATTGGTAACATCGGCATATATGTAAAATTCACGACATTTAATCATTACATTTGATTGAAAAGTCAGTTAGCAAATGACATGAATCAACTGTAATATAAATTACGATTGACTGATCATAAAGAATCTTAATATATTTTCCAAAATATTGGAAGAATTAAAACTCCAGACCTTAAAAACCCTACCTTACTAAATATCTGATATTACGTTAAAGCAGAAAAAAAAACCTTCAAAATCGTCAAAGGGGGCATTAGTCCAGTAGTATCCAGATTCACCGGTAGAACCCTACCTCACTAAAAGTCAAAAGTTCAAGTCTTAATCAAATATGACGATCTGGCAAAAATTCTCTTTTTCACCGTTGGTTATAACCAAACCCGAACCCAAAACCGATCTGGCAAAAATTGCAATATGCTAATTTTCACAATTAAAAGTAAATTACAATTTTTTTAAAGGTGTAAGTTTAAATGTCTCAAACATAATCAAACCAATTATAAACAATATATTAGATTATAATATAGAACTAAACAAAAATTCAAACATCATACAACTAAAATCACGATTTTAGAAAAATAAACTAGACTTTTTCATGAGCTTTATTTGGGTTGTTTAGGTAAGTGGATAAAAGTCTTTTAAATTTTAATGTTACTATTTTCTTTTAATGATATTATATATATATATATATATGTATAAATTAAAATATATATATATATATCGGGCCGGGCCGGGCCGGTGATCACCATCCCCGCTCCCGTACCCGCCCCCGTACCCGTCCCCGTTAAAATCCCTGAATTTGTCCCCGATCAGCGGCTCATCCCCGATAAGATATCCTAAACTCGGCCCGAAAGTTCCAGTTTTCGGTTTTCACCATCGGTTTCGGGTTTTTTTGCCATCCCTAAGCGTGCGTGACTTGCTAGATTCAACATTAGTGTTTACACCAATTAATCCCCATATTACAAATGGATCAAAAATTTCCATAAACGTCCAAAATAACATGCCAAAAATTACATCTAAACAACAACAACAAAGTTTTATGATATTATTTTAGATAAACACAATGTGTCACATAGGTCACCTCATCAAACCCTACAAAACCTCCGCCGGAAAACTTGTCCGGTGGCCGGAAACTTTACTCCGGCAAAGAGGGCAAGAATTGTGAAGGGAAAGCCATTTTGTAATACAATCAAAATGGTAGATATGGCCACAAGGAGCTTGCTTACCACTGGTACACGACGATGAGTCGAAACCTTCCATGCACACGGTGCAAACACCCGATGTGACCACGACAGTCGGCATGGCGAAAACGTGGTTTTGAGCTTCCTCCGGTGACGGCAGTTCTGTGGTTTTGGTAGACGTAGTTGTGGCGGAGGCGGAGGTGGTGGTGGGGTGGTGATCTTCCATTGTCAACGATAGGTCAAGATCAAAGCAATCATCCATGGTACGTTTGAGATTTGGAATTGGGCGTGATAAAAGAGAGATTGTATCGAGAATGAAAAAGAAAGTTGAAATATACACACACATATGAGTTTGTATATGTATTTTATATGTTTTTTGCTTACCCACATGACATCATTAAATAATATTATATATTTATATATATATATATATATATATATACACACACACACGCATTAATAGAGGGTCAACCTTCTCGAACACTTGGATCTAGGGAATTTTTGAAGTGATTATACCGGTTAGGGTGTTTATGGGTTGGGTTGAACACATTTGAACAATTCAATCTAATGTTTGTAGTTTGGAAAAATCTTAACCCAATTCAACCCGTACAGGTTGGTCGGGTTGATACTTTGGTATATTAAAATATTCTTCTAACCTTGAATATGTTATTTTCTCTACTCATAATTTTTTTTTCATCATCAACCATTTGATACAACTTATCCATATTTCTTACGTATACCATATTCAGTTAATTTTCTCAATTTACACATATATGTTCACAGTTATTGAACATATATATGAATGAGTTATATAGATATATAAATAGATTGAAAATATGTATATAAGAAAAGCATACATGATAGTGTAATTGTCTAATGTATATATTAATATAAATTCAACAATCATATTAAATCCAAGAAATAAAAGGATATCGGGTTCATCGGGTTGGATTAGGTTCAAATAATAGTAACCCAATATCAACTCAATACCTACGGTTTGAAAATTTTACAATTCGATTAGACATCGAGTTACCTCAGGTTGGGTTATTTCGCATTGGGTTGGGTTGGGTTGGTCGGGTTGGTCGGGTTTTTTAGCACCCCTAATACCAGTTAACTATCGTAATATAAAATAAATGTTAAAAAGTAACAGGAGATCTCAAGTTCAAATCCAAGGATGAATAAAAATCCCCTTGTGGTCACGGAGGTTCAAATGCGGTAACTCCGGGATATCTACAAAGCAGGTGGTCGCACTGAAATTAGTCGGCTTGCATAGCGGGTTGGATATCCAGGTTAATAAAAAAATGTTAATTTAAAATACGGTTTTTAAATTAAGTCCACCATGGCTTCATGGTTCCGTCATAAGAAAAAAAATTACGTTTCTGAAGGGTGTCATCGTATTGTTATGTTGGGTTCCACCATATAGTTTTTGAAACTGATATGTTAGTGCAAAATTTTAACAGCGAAGATGGTAAATGCTTCTGCCTTTATACAAAACGCACGTGTTGGAGTCTCATTACTGTCAAAAATACAAACCTTCTAATTCCTACTAAACATGATAAACATTTATATTATAAAATAACTGAAATATTTATGAAAGATGATGAGGATTTTATTTATTATTATCGAGTTACTGATCTAGGAAAGGTGATCAGATTTAAATATTATGATCAGTGTTTTAGATTATGAAACAATCTGAAAATTTATAAAATTAGATATTTATTAAATTAAATAAACAATTAAATTATTTTATAATATTGATTTAAAATAATTAAGATTCTATACACATATATAAAAATAATAAAGAAAAAAAATACTATTATTTAATGATGCCAGAAGGAACATATTAAAATATTTGGTGTAGACCAATAATGAAAGTTACGTTAAGGCATGTCAATTTTGATTTAGTTATTTCTTTTATATATTTTAAATTAAATTTTCAACATATCTTTTATGTTTTTTTTATAAAATATTATGGGTTGTTTACTAATTTTTCTATCAAGTCATGTATCTAAAGGTGCTCATGGGTTGGGTTATTATAACAAAATTGGGTTTATATGATGCCCCTAATCTTTAAGCGTCTTAATAGACCGTTTTATAGGACTTTATTTATAATATTAAAATACAAAAGTATTCTATTTAGAGACATTGTGATAAGTTTATATAACGTTTTTGGACGTTTTAACAAATTTTTTAGAATATTTTTATTACAAAGCGTCACATTACTCTAAAAAATGTCCTATAAACTCAATTTTTTATAGGACGTTTGTTTTTATAGGAGAAATTTTCAAATAGTGTCCTATAAAGTTGCTAATTGGACGATTTATATTAAAAGTGTCTTAACTTATTAAGACATAAAAAACGTCATATAAGTTTATTACAACGCCTTTATATATGACACTTTATTTGGTCCTATAAAAATGTCTATTAGGACGCTTAGAAATTGGGAACGTCCTATAAACCCGATTTTGTTGTAATTGGTTGATTGGTTTGGAGGCATTTTAAGTTTTAACAACTCAACCCAATGTTGACGGTTTGAAAATTTTCGACTCAACCCAAATAAAAATTCAACCCAACCCAACCCGTTCGGGTTGATCGGTTGTGTTTAAACAATGTAAAATCACATAAAAATAAAGGAAACCTTCTTTTAAAATACGACTGACCATTTAAGATAATATGCAAGTTTATCCAATAGTTAGGTATTACAGTAAAAATGTTTAAACCAAATGATAATACATCAATCAACAACAATAGTTTTAGACGTTTCCAACCGCGATGTTTTAGCTTTCTTAACCTCGAGGTTGGTCATGTCATCTACAATTCAAAACTAAAGTTAACAATTTATTGAAAATGGATAAAATAATCCAAACAATTTTTACTGATTACCTTCTTCCAAGAAATCATAAGATTGTGTTTCATCCAAACACTCCTTTGTTTGAATACTTTCGCGACTTACTTTTAACCAACTTTGGGTGCACAGTAATGCCTCGAGCATTTTTGGACTCAATGAACTCCTAAATTAGTTCAAAATACGTCTGCTAGTACTAAATGCGGATTTGGAAGCAACCACAGACACGGGAATGACAAGAACATCCTTTGCAATCATAGATAAAATAGCATACCTACTAGCATTTACTTTCCATATTGGATCGAGAGATTCTTCAACCAAATATCTTTGAAGATCGTTCATTTTCTCCGGCACTTGCAATTGTTGTTTTTGCATATAATTTTCAAATCATGACTTCTTATGAGTTTCATTGCTCGTTAATGAGTCATTTTTGGTAAGCTATACATATTAAAGATAAAAACAAGAAGTAAACAACAACTTAAACAAACATGAACATGTTAAAATGTATAATAAAATAAATTACACATATAACTAACCTTTGATTCACCACCCCCACACTCAACATTGTAGACTTCAAATAACTCGTTAAGGATTTCTTCCACCTTCACAGTAATCTAGGCAACAGTTTGACTATCATAAAGGTCTTTCTTTCATAGATAACTATTTTTATTTTTCATTACTCAGGGGGAGATTGTTAGACCCCATAATTCTCATATGTAAAAGTAATGAAAAATGTACTAAGTATGGAAGTCTGGAGACTCGATGGAGATCCAAAAGAGGAGCTAAAATATTCTAAATGTTGAAGACAAACCAGAGACACAGTGAAGACCATTGAAAGAGGCTGTGAATACCAAAAGCACTTAACCTGATGATCATCCAATATTGAAGAGTTCATCTGGTTGATGAACTTAGCCTTTCCAATAACCCCTCTGATTTCCAGCAGTTGAAGAATTACACAAGTTCAACCATTGTTCGATCAGATCAATCCTAACAAACCGACACATGGAGGACACTGATTGGACACGCCACCTAGAGACAGTTGGACGTGACTCATCGCCAGCATAATTATGTTATTCTAGGTAGTTAGAGATAATCATCATCTCCCTTAAATAAATATCTTTTCTTTGTTTATCTCATATATATCTTATATTAGATTGTTATCTCTTAGACTAGATTGCTAGTATAAATAGAACTCGTGTCTTGTAGTTTTGGTTGACCTTCTCATCATCGTTATTTTAGAAAATTCCTTGTGAATAAAGCTTCATACGTTCTTGAACATTATTCAAGTTGTTCATAACTTTCTTCATCCAAAAGTTAGATTTGGGTCTTTTTACTTAAAACTTATTGTTAATTGAGAGATCTGGAATCAACAACAACCATTGTCTTCCCCCCATGTCTGTACTCCACCAACCCATGGCTACGAGCCTACGACCACCATCACCGTCACCTGACATTCTTGGAAACCGTCCTCAACACACACAGCCTCTATCGCTCCTTCTACCGAATACGCCTAAACCAACATTGAGCAAGCTTTGCACACCATGACTATCAACCCTCCATATGAGAACTGGTACATGGACACGGGAGCTACCTCACACATGATGTCATCTCAAGGTACTCTCCCTTCCTACTTTAATATGAGCATTTCAAATAATATCGTTGTCGACAGTGGATACACAATTCTGATTCATGGTTTTGGACACTCACACATATCCCCCCTCCCNTTTATTAAAAAATTGAATAGCCAAGATTGATTAACAAAGTTAACACAAAAACTTTGGTTGACATATGAATCTGACCCTATATATATATATATATATATATATATATATGATGATAATCAAATGAGAACAACAAAAACGTTACAACCTCAAGAGAATCGATATAAAAATATATTTTTACTTGATCTTTTTTTCATAAAAAACTGTTATTTTAGCTATTGTTTCACACATGTTTACATTTATGGTAAAAAAAATCTATGTTTCACAATATGAAACAAATGCATGTAAAAATAACACATTATAAAACAAATATATGTAAAACAATATCTTAAATTCTAATACCTAGTGAAAAAAAAATCATGGAAAAAATAGTTTTTAACCGGTTCTCACAAGTTTATAGCATTTTTATGGTTATATATATATATATATATATATATATATATATATATATATTAGATAGAGAATTTCGATTCATGGTTTTGGACACACACATCTCCCTCCTCCCCAACCCCCATTTAAGTTAAATAATGTTCTTCACCCACCAAATCTTGTCAAAAAGTTAATCTCCGTACACCGCTTCAATATTGACAATAATAGTTCTATTGAATTTGACCCCTTTGGCTATTTTGTGAAGGATTTTCGGACGAGGGTACGAATCATGAGGTGTGATAGCAAAGGAGATCTTTACCCTCTCAACCTTCCTTCTACCTTTGCTGCTTTCTCTCAACATTTATGGCATTCTTGCCTAGGGCATCCAGGCGTTTTGATTTTAGATTCCTTCAAGAATAATAATTTTATTTCATGTTCTAAGCCTATTTCATCTACGATTTGTAAATCTTGTGTATTTGGCCAACATATTAAATTACCTTTTTATGCTTCATCTTCATATACTTTTATGTCTTTCGATATTTTACATAGTGACTTGTGGACATCATCGGTTATAAGTTCGGTCGGTCACAATTATTATGTATTAATTCTTGATGATTACTCTAATTTTCTTTGGACATTTCCTCTCGGTAGGAAATTTCAAGTGTATTTTGTTTTATCATCCTTCAGTAATTTTGTTCGTACATAATTTAACAATTCCATCAAACAATTCCATGTGACAATGGCAAAGAATACGATAATGATTCTTTTAAGCAATTTAATCACCAAAATGGTATGGAATTCCGCTTCTCTTGTCCTCATATATCATCTCAAAACGGTAAAAACAAGAGGAAAATTCGTGCCATCAACAATATAATTCGCACACTCCTTGCTCACTCGTCTATGCCACCGTCCTTTTGGCAGCATGCACTACATATGGCAACCTACCTTCTAAATCTACTCCCCACCTAAGCCGAATTCTTATTCCTTTTTTCATGATAGTCTTCACCCATTATACTCTCAACTCGGGTTTACAAACATCGAGTATACCACCACCTCCCCCATCTCAACCACCTCCCCACCAAATACTTCATCACCCATCCGCTCCCCTAACACACAACCTACACTACACCACAACCTGTTCAACCTATGCATCAAATCCACACCAACATCCTTTATCCAACCCCTTCTCGAACAATGACCACCCGAAACATGCATGGTATCTCCAAACCAAAACGCCCTCTCAATCTATCAGTCTCACTTCAACCTTCTCGCTTACCCCGTAATCAGAAGATGCTTTGTCCGGCCTTGAATGGAAAACTACCATGATGGATGGATAGATGCTCTTACTAAAAATAGGACATGGGAACTAGTACTTTACCCCCTAATGCCAATATTATTTGTTCCATGTGGGTTTTTTTTTGTCATAAAACTAACACTGGTGGATCTTTTGAGAGACACAAATCCAGCCTTGTTGGTGATAGCACGTCTCAACAGGTTGGAATTGATTGCATCGACATTTAGTCCAGTGGTAAAGTCGGCTGCCATCCATACCGTTCTCAGCATTTCCTTCTCCAAGTCTTGCAAATTTATCAATTAGACGTTAAAAATGCATTTTTGCATGGTCGACTAAATGAAACTCTCTACATGCACCAACTTTTGGGGTTTTGTGATCAAAAGCATCTGGACCATGTATATCTACTTAAGAAGTCTCTTTATGGACTAAAATAGGCTCCTCAGGTCTGGTATGAGCGTTTTACGACTTATGTCGATTGGCTTCACACAGAGCCGATGCGATCACTTTCTTTTCATTTATCAAAAAGGCAACAGCATGGCTTACCTACTTATATATGTCAAAGATATCATTATCACGGCTTCTTCATAGAGTCTCCACACATCTATGATGTATCTTCTTGTTACCGCGTTTGCTATGAAGGATCTTGGCCCCTTAAGCTATTTCCTCGTTATTGTCGTTACACGCCATTCTGGAGGTCTATTTCTATTTCAACAGACGTATGCTCTCGAGATCATTGAAAAAGTAGGTATGACATCTTGTAAACTGGTTCCCACTCCCGTGGAGACCAAGGCCAAGTTGGGTACTGATTCTTGTGCTCCTTTCACTGACCCAACTCACTATCAAAGCCTTGTTGGTGCTTTACAATATCTTACCTTCACTCGAATCAACAGTACTTACATAGTTCAGCAAGTCTATCTTCATATGTATGACCTAAAAGAATCTCACATGTTGCCTCTAAAGCGAATTCTCTACTACCTTCAAGGTACACTCGAGTTCGGTCTACATCCTTACAAAACCTATATCACCAGCCTCGTTTCTTTCATCGACCCTGATTGGGGTGGATGTCTGAACACTCAACGCTCTACAAGCGGCTATTGCATTTTTCTTGGCGACAACCTACTTTCTTGGTTTTCTGAATGGCAACCTACGCTCTCTCGATCTAGCACCGAGGCCGAATATCGAGGGGTTGCTAATGTTGTTTCTGAATCATGTTGGCTTAGAAACCTCTTACTGGAATTTCATTTCCCCCGTCTTAAAAGCTACCTTGGTCTACTATGACAATGTTAGTGCCATCTATCTTTCCGGCAACCCCATACAACACCAACATACGAAAAATATAGAGATGGATATTCATTTTGTACGAGAAAAGGTTGCTCGTGATCAAGTTCGAGTTATGTATGTCCCTTCACAATACCAAGTCGCTGACATCTTCACCAAAGGTCTTACACATCTTCTTTTTTATGACTCCCAAGGCAGTCTCAACGTTCACCCTCCTCCCACTTCGACTACAGGGGTATAATAGGATATCTATGTATATTTATAGTAAATATCTTTGTCATCATGTATATCTCTCTTGATTTTGTGAATATCTCATGCATATTCTCTTAGTTTAACTAAGATCCTTGCCTATCTTATAAGGCCTTGTATTTGTATAGATAGGAGACCTCTCCAGTGATGAAGTTCAAGGGTTTGAGTTCTTTCAATAACCCCTAGCAACTGATTAAACGAGCTTTGTATCACTCAATCTCACTCGTGTACTTATACTTTATATGTATTTACACCTTATAAGCTTTCTACCTGCAAATGATTGGTTAAAACTCATGTTCCATTACGATAGAAGTCTTCCTTTTGAACTCGTAGCGTTTATCTGGTTTTTATCATTAACAGTCTCACAAAAATATTTAGGGTCAACACTTCTATTCAGACTAGTCACAAAACAAAACACATCAGAACAAAGAAGCTATTTTACGACCTTTTCCAACCCATACTTAACTTTTCCTTCGATGACAAAATCATCAGATTTCAAAGGAAAACAATATTCTTATCGGATTTTCAGCAGAACATTGTAATAGATTGGGACAATACGAATTGAATCTCTAAAATATAGATACACCGAATTACTATTATTTGTATAAGTACTAGTCCTAATCTGTTTGTGCCATGCCCTAACAAGTAAAAGAACCCAGTCATTCCAAGGACAAATCTAGTCTTTTATCTAAATACAAGACAGACGTAGGTTTGACTCTTCTAATCGGGATCGATTTTTTTTATGTATTTTTAATACTCCATTAGCAAATTGGTCCTCCAAAAAGGGGTCTTTAATCAGGATTTTGACCGATTTGCTTATTTTTGGATGTCAATGCTTAATCGGTACAGCCATTTAGTCATTGGGCCTGATCTTTTCAGTTCAATCATTGATCCAAATAAGTACCGATCGGATCATTTTTCCTTTTGAGCATCTCTAATGATATTTGATATTTATTGATATCATTAACAACTAAACATTATTACACATGCACCCTGACACGTACCCTGATATTAACTAAATAAAACATTTTTTTCATAAGAAATAAATATCTGATACAGTGTATAAATGATCATTATTAATAATTAAATATCAAATAAATACAAAAAGAAAAATCAATAAATTAATTTTGTTTAATTACAATTTTCATCCTTATGATTTGTTAATAATTGAGATTTTCATCCCTGTAGTTTATTAATTTTAATTTACATTCATATAGTTTACAATTTATTATTATTTGCAAAACAAATGATCGTCCTGTAATTAGTCAGCTCACATAACAGGTTGGATATCCAGGTTAATAAAAAAAATTATTGTTATGTTCATCTTTGAAATAATTCTTCCCTATAAATATACAGAGATCAAAACAGTAAAGAATTACAAATTATAGGGACTGAAACAACAATAAATTACAAATCATAAGAACGAAAATAATAACAGATTACAAACTATAAAAACGAAAACATCGATTTCTTAACGAAAATCATTAATTTCTATATAATAAATATGTAATTAAAGAAACAAAAAGTCAACGTTAATGACCCCTCTTTTTAAGCCACCACCGCCGGCACTCTTCAGTCACATACTTTTTCATAGTTACCTCCTTACCCTCTACTTCCTACCGCGTTTATGCCACAAGGCCCCAATTCCAACGGTCAACATAGGGGTGTTTTCGTCATTTCAACAACAACCGCTAACTGCTGACTTCTCAACCATTTTTTCCAACACGCCTCTACTCAACCATTTACTTTCTTGATCCTCGATTTTCAAAGCAATTTCTCTTTAAATTCCGAACGAAAGAATCAATCAGACCAAAAATTTCCCACGAGATTTTGATGATCGCCACCAAGAATCCAGTACTGAAATCGGATTAGAACCGCTGATTTCTCAAGCAACCGCCGTGTGATCATATTCGATTCGTATTCCCAAAGGTAAAGTTTGTTCGATTTTCGCCTTTCTTGATGCTTTTAGGGTTTGGTTTTCTTCGAGATTCTTTGATTGTTATGTTGAGTTTTGTTCGAATTTTACTGGGTACGTCTTGTTTTCTTTAATTTGGTTCTGATTTTGGGTTTATCGTCGTATTATGCGTATATACTCTGTCTAGGGTTTTAGTTTGAATGTTTGATTACTTGAGAAATTAGGGCAAAATTGGGGCGAAACTGAAACCTCGAGATATTTGGTCGCTTTGATTCATTCCTAATTCTTGATGAAGTAAGCAGAAACCGTTTTGATGAAGTAAGCAGAAACTGTGTGTGTATCTATCTATCTATCAATATATATACACATACACACACACACATACATACTTGTATGTATTTAGTGATTTAAATTTGTTTGGATCATAATCCTTCTTGGTTCATGTTATGGGTCATTTTCAGATTGTTGTTGATTTGGGTTTGCAATTGGTTGATCTTGTTAGATTGCACCAGATTCTTGTTGAATGTGGTGTTTTCTTCCTTGTCCCTAAACCCTAAAACAGCAAGAAGAGCGCATCTTCGTGTTTTCGTTTTCACGAATCAATCTCTTCTAAAACGAAGAAGTACACTACAAATTCGTTCCGTTATCATAAACTTTCGGAGATTTTTTTATTCTAAGAAGATGAATCTAGAAGTAAATTGCATCCAAGATTCGAGTAAATGGATATGAACACCGAATCTTGGACCCTTTGTTTCGTTTCCAAGATTCGCTTTCATTCATCAAATCTTGAATCCTAATGGAGGTTGCTTCAGGAAACAACTAGAGGGGTGTTTTCCTCTTGAGTTTCTCGTTACGTCTTTTTTATCTTCTTGATTTTCATACGGTACAAAGGATGTGTATGTTTTTCATCTTGGATCGTTTCAAGATGAAGTTACCTAGTTGCCCATAGGTATAATTGGAAGTGTCATTATGCAGACGACGATGAACTACCAATCAACTCCACGAAGCAATCGGCCGAGGGGATTTGTGGTTAGGAATGTGCTTCAATTTGTGTTATTCGTGGCCTTCAGCCTTTGGTTACTGTACCAAATCCGACAACCGAACAGCAATGGTGGGTCCCCCGGAATCCAGCTCAGCACCGATGGAATTCCCAGTTTCTTAGGGCGAAAAGGGAGTGCCGGATTATTAAAGTCGACCCCCAATGACCACTCAGGTTTAACTCTGGAAGATGTAACAAACCCTGGTGAAGATGGCGAGATTCCACGCTACTCCAAAGAAATCCCGGAAGTAGAGTTTCACCTCAAGACGGGGTCCGTAAACGAGGGAAACGACAGAAATACCCTTCTGCACGGACAAGATGGTTATAGAAAGAGTAACAAAGATGGATCGTTGACCATGGCGAGGTCAAACATTACCTTTCCGGATGAAAATGGAATCCCGCAGCATGTTCGCGATAAGTTTGTCTGGATGGAGACGAGCAAGTCGGGTAATGGGACCCGTGTCAAAGTTAAAAGCGTGATTGCTACACATGCTGGAAATAGAGGCAACGGCACATTGGAAGAGTCGTGAGAGGTGAAAATTACACGTAAAATCTTGTACAGGTAAAAGCTAGTAGATACGAAATTTTACTAGTTTTATGTAGCTGATAACGAGATATAGAAAGTTTATTGATATGAATTGCTAACGGAATAACGAGCCGGATTTGTATCGTAACGGGCAGATGATAGGTTTGTGGGTGTTTTAGATCAATTGTGAAGCATTAAGAGTTTTTGGGTTGGTTCTTATGTTTATATGAGACTGCAAAATTATACTGAAATTTTACAACAAACCATTGTAATGGTACAAAAAACATCGAACCTTCACAACAAAAACATTGTAAACTTAAAGTTATTGTTGAAATGTATAATGACCATTTTGCCCTTTTCGTGAAAATTTGGTATGATGTCAGTCCCATATCTGTCCTACTGTCAAGAAAATGTAGACACCGCTACAGGAAACTGCCGTTTCCAAAAAGCAGGTCGTTTGAATGACCAAACTTCGTCGCTTTCAATTCAAGTTTCGACGGCTACGTTCTGTTAAGAACAACCTAAATGCTTCAATTAACGGAAACGTACGTTTACGACGACAGCAATGTAGACTGGCTAGAGAATTACCGGTTACAAACCCTTTTGCACAATCCCCAAAGAAACTGTAACTCTCATACCACAACTTCCAGATCCAAACCATCATCTTATTGATTCAGGTATACTACACTGAAACCAGATGTATTATGCAATCAAAATATAAACTAACCACAAGGTGATGTCTGATTGGTTTGAGCTTGACTCATAAGGTCAAAAGTACCGGGAGGTCCCAGGTTCAAATCCAAGGAGAAATAAAAATCCCTTTGTGGCCACAGAGGTTCAAATGCGGTGACTCCGGGCTATCTGCAAAGCAGATGGTCTTGGGATTAGTCAGCTCGCATAGCGGGTTGGATATCCAGGTTAATAAAAAATATATATAAACTGTAATATAAGCATCTAACTTATTACCATAGAATACAAGTTCAATAGGTAACATCAACAAAAAAAAAATAGAGAATATATGTACAAGTGTTTGAAGTTAGAATATATATATATATATATATATACTCACCCTTTTCCACGAAGTTCCGTAAATATTTTGAGAACCATAAGAACCTGTATATAAATGATACATCTACACTGTATGAATTTCAGCGAGTATATACACCAATGTGTGTGTGTGTATATATATATATTGCGAACTGGAGGGCCAATGAATGCACGTCAAGTGTCCAGGACATTCATTATGAATACTGTAACATTCATAACGAATGTTGTAAAAAGATCACGTTCGTTGTTCAGACGAATGAGAACACGTGTCTTGCTCTCGGTTGCTCCTCGCTTTGCAATGGAAAAATCATGTTCACGACTGAAATTCTGTCTGCATGCGTATACTGGTTTTCACAGCTCTCAAGATATTTATGGTTCTTTATTCGAACTTTCTCCCTTTACCCCATTTGTCGTCTACCAAAATCAACAGGGTCTGTTCTTAAGAAACTTGGAGGCCGCCTTATCGTTACGATGACACAGAACTCTCAAGATCGTATCGGGTTCGGTTGGGTCCCATTGACCGGAAGTCAGAGCCGTGGGTTCCGTCAAACGACCGTTGTTATCAGCGGTTAAATATTTGAATTGCTCGATAAGGCTCTCGGTGTCTGTAGAAAAAAGGGGGAGTATGCGTTCTGCGGTGGCCGAAAATTTGTTTATCAAATCCGTCGGCAATCCGTCACCGTGAGACCAGAAAAGATCGACAAGAAGATTGAAATCTTCTTTTATGATCGCTGAATCTTCACGAGTGAAATTACGAGAAGGCCCTCCGGCAAGCAACACCAACAAAAACCCATCGTATGAAGCTCGCATAATGTCCGTAATCACCCGTGTCTTAACCGTATCCTCTTGTATAATTTCCGCTATTTTTTCAAGATTCTGCTGCAGTTCTTGAAGAAAAGGCTCGATTCTTGAAGCCGAGGCTTCGTCCACATACAAACCATCCCAGAAAACGTGATTTAATTCGTGAAAAACGACCTTATATGCAGTTATCTCACAGAGATCTTGAATCCCGTCTACACAAGCAGCCAAAGATCGCTTGAAGCTTATTCGATAGTCATTTACAATACTGCCCTCAGTTGGTCCGGTGCTTCGTAACTGGGCGATCACCCTTTTCTCTAAAACTTCTAATTCTTTACGAACGTAAAGAAAAGTATTAATTCGAACACATAACTGAGGTATGCCGCAAGAATCATCACCTTGTTTTGAACTTTTCTGATCTTCAACTTGGGACTCGTCACTCTGGTCAAACACACCGTTGGTCTTTGATTCACCGCTATATCGGGTCATAGAGGGCACTTTTGGAAGAAAACTGCTTCGAGTTCCTACAAGGAAAGAAATAGTTAAGAACAAACGAAACCAAAAGATCTCGTTATATCGGGTCCTTTGGTTAAATGACCTTCTGACAGGTTTTTAAAATCCATGACGTTCTATCAGGTTTTAGAATGTCACTGCTTGACAGAAGAACCTCACTACCATACACAAGAATGCCTAGAAACTGGTCAGAAGATCATGAACATTTGTCAGGAGGTCATTAAGCTAAATAACCCTTAGGAGCTATTTGGTTAGTTTTCCATTAAGTCATGTATGGATAAAGATGTATGTGTGCATTAATCTTTCTGTATAGATTGAGAAGGTTTTTGTTCGAGAGAGTTTTTTCATAGATGGAATGAACATGTTCTTTTAATTGGGTATGACAGGTTTTGGAAAAACTTGGCTTTCTACATAAACTCCCACTTAGAAGCTTACTGAACAAGTCACTTTCTATATCTTGAAGCCACTACCAAACAGTCATGTATAGTTGCGAGTCCCATTAAGCTCATTAAGCTGCTAACAAACATGCCCTTCATATATACTGCTCGAGAACAGGGTCTCTGAGGGTAAGATGTATGCAGACTTGTCCTCTACCCCCAAAGGATAGACGAGTTGTTTCATGAAGACCATATGGGTATAGAATTAGAACAAAAGATAGCAAGTTTTTGGTAGCGAAGCGCAATTAAATGTTTACCCAAACCAGATTTTGCCTTCGAAATGTAATCTTGAAGGGATCTATCAAGACCATTTGTCAAATCCGGTAGCAATGCTGCATGCATCGGTATCGGTAGTAAAAAGAACGCTTCCAACGTGTCACCGATAGTTCTCAGAACCTCCACCACGGAAGGCGCAAATCGCCCTTGGTTTACCGTTGGGCTCCAAACCTATAAACAAGAGGTGAGTGATTGCATTCTATGTTTGTTCAATATATATATATATATATAGAGAGAGAGAGAGAGTTGGGTTCACGTGAGACCAAGGGTTTTTCGTGAGACCCGTAAGACCAATTTATGTTCATTGATCAACTTTATAAGCCAATGATCTAATGGTCTAAAGTTGCACGGTAGCAATTTTGTGATTTTGATCGAAATTGGAAAATATACCTCTTTTCGCAAGTTTCTATCAACCCATTCCGTAAGTCTATCAACTCTCGTTTGTATCCAAGATTTGACCAAATCAGCAATCACGGCTTCGGCTTCATAAGGATCCATTTCTTGGATTATCGACTTCCCACCATCTTCGCTATTGAACGAATCTTCTACCGCCATTTGTACTAAACATTTTTCCAACTTATCGGCCATTATGAGCACTTGTATAACATCCGGGGTTAGATCATTGATTCCCGAGATGAATGCTTTCACTTCTTGTCTGAAGCAAGAATGAAGAGTTGCCACCGCCACACCGACAGCAAGCGGATGCCATTTCTCTAGTATTGGACAATATATTTCCTTTTCGGTAAAAGCTAGATCGGTAATCTCTTGGGCGATCACGCAAAGAGCGGGAAGTTGATTAAAATGAGCTTGTGGTCGTTTTGCCGGTCTTCTGCTAAGGCGTAGCTTCTCCATTCCCTGAGTTGAGTAAAATAAACCATGTCAATACAGGTCCTGAGCCGTGTTTGTTAGCAGCTTAATGATCTTAATGGGACTCATGGCTTATTCAGTGAGCTATACATGACTGTTTGGTAGAGGCTTAATGATATGGAATTTTTTTTTGGCTTTCTGTATAAATCTCCCCCTTAGAAACTTACTGAATAAGTCACTTTCTATATCATTAAACTACTACCAATCATTCATGTATGGCTGACCAAATAAGTTGTGAGTCTCATTAAGCTCATTAAGTTGCTAATAAACAGGCACTTCCTGATCAACCAAAAATTAAGCATCTACACGAGACGTTAAAGCATAAGAATGCTAACTAATGCGCAAACGTGAAAACTTACCTGATTAAACGCCTTTCGCATCGATGATCTAATGTAAGTATCAACTTTGGCACTCGCTACGTTATTTGTTTTCCATGTACCGTGATCACACGGGCATTCTTCCGCCACCATTTCAGCCGCCGATAACGCAATAGATAGAATGATATGCATCAAATCGATATTGCCTCTATAAAAGAACTCACGATACGCCAAAAGCCCTTTCTCCGCCCAATCTAAAATCAAAATCAACGTCGACTTCAAGATCTTGGAATACTTCGAATCGAAACCCGCAAAACCGGCATCTTCTTTGATATCCAACAACAAGTTACCGCACGCAAAGAGCAAATCCTTCTCGACTTGGCCTGTAGCAATGTAACGGTTGAACAAAACCCACAAGAAACAAAGCTTATGAATCTTTTCATCGAGTCCGAGAATACCCCACGTCTTCTTTATGTACTCTAAAATCTCGTCGACTTCATCGACTATAACCGTTGGATCATCGATCTCAAAAAGAGCTTCGAGAAGGAGCTGATATAGCCGAAGATTCAATGGGATCCCATCCGCCCAATGGCACATATCGGAATCATCGGTGTCAAATGATCTAGAGGCGAGCGATTTCACGACTCCACGTAAAGTCTTGACTTCTTCACTGTGTTTTCCTGTCACCATGGGACATTCATAAGCCTCGTGTATGATTTCGGAAAGCTGTCGAGCAGATGAATTGTTTTTGCCGAGAGGGATTTTGGGGTGAAGCAACAATCCGGCCTCGAGGATCTTTAGATTTCGTTTTTGCCACTCTTCGTATTCGTGTTGAGTCGGAAAATCAGCGGATTTAAACTGCTGTAAAAGTTCTACGGGTAAAACTATCGACTCGATTCGCCTGCCAAGCTGCAAAAAGTCGGCTCTTAAAATATGTTTTACAAGAGGTGCTAAACTCTGAAGTCTTATTTCAGTTTTTATCAATAAGAGTTGGTATTGAATCCGGGATCAGAATCAATAGCACTTGTTTGCTTTTGCAAATGAATAAATGTTTAAACCACAAGGTGGTGCTTGATTGGTTTGAGCTTGGCTCCAAAGGTTAAAAGTACCCAGAGATTTCAGGTTCAAATCCAAGGAGGAATAAAAATCCCCTTGTGGCCATGGAGGTTCAAATGCGGTGACTCCGGGCTATCTGCAAAGCAGGTGGTTGCCCTGGGTTTAGTCAGCTCGCATAACGGGTTGAATATCCAGGTTAATCAAAAAAAATGTTTGAATGTGAGTAATTGTCTATTTTACCTCTCGGAATGCTATAATGTTGAATTTATATAAAAGGAATTCCATTTTTAACATGGAATGTACATAATGTTGAATGTGGTTTTATGTACGTGTGCACATATTCTTGGTTTTTATGTACGTGTGCACATATTCTTAGTTTTTATGTACGTGTGCATGTTTGCATACCTAACAAAGTACTTGTATGCATACATGCATCCATATGAACGGTTACCAGGTGTTCCTCAATTTTATCTGTGTTTTTTTGTTTAGTTAGTTAGTCGGAGGAATTGATTACCAGGCCAGCGGCGATTTTCATTAAGGCAAGTTTAACCCTAGAATCAGTTTGTTCAGAAATCTTCATCTGAACCCTCATCGTTTCACCAATTGCCGCCGGCCGATTCTCCTTGGACGACGGACTCGTCGGAGCAGAACCGGAACCCTTTTTCTTCTTCGGAGAATTTATACCCAATGACCGTTTCACCTTACTGACCGTCGTAAATGTCAATGACCGCTGAAGCGATGGCCCCGGTGGGGCTTTTTCCGGTACTTTCGCCGGCGAACGAGAAACAAAACTCAACGGCTTACCGCCGCCGGGGCTTCGAAAAGCCGCGACGAAAATCTCGTAGGCGGTTTCACGGAGCTCGGAGTCAGATAGATCCAAACCCAAACTGCCAAAAGGGTCGAAGGGTCCATCGGAGCGCGGTACCGGAATCATATAATTGATTTGCTATTGGTGTCGATGGTTGGAAATTTTGATGATGATTTCTCCGGCGGCGGCGGCGGCTTGTTCTTCTTAAATCGGCGAAAAGAAGCAAAATCGAGGGTTTTCTGTTGTGGGATTTACGAGAATGGAAGGAAAACGGAAGGGGGATGGGAGGTTTGAGATCGGCGGTGGAGGAGGTACGCCGGGAAACCGGAGATAGTGGGACCCGTGGACCATCGGCCATCCTTTTTCCCTTCCACCGGCCTTCCTTCATTGAGAACTTCCCGGGAGATTTTTACAACGCTCAAAACTCTATTTTTCTCTCTCTTTATTTTTCTTTTATATTTTTCGGGTTAATATCGTGAATTCTTTTTAAATGAATGTTGGGGTAAATATTTACAGGTAAAATTTAGCATTATCATTTATTTATCGGGTAAGATTTTGGTCCATGAAAATGATATTGTATGCAACAATTTACTATGTAAACACTAACCGTGGGAAGAGACATCGTCTTCACGTACCAGGTAAGACTAATCGGTCTTTGTATTCGCTTTTAGTGGGTAAGGTTCTTGTTTATTGTCATATTCATCCGACAAGTTAAATCTGACTTAGTAAACGTGTACCCGGGTAACCTTTAGTAAACGTCCCTAAATCTTTGAATATTTTTTCAATAGATATACAACTGAACTTTTGAAGATTGAATACTTACATTCTTTTAACAAAAATAATTAACATGTAATTGACTCTGAAGGTTATTAAGGTAAAAATATTTAAATCGGTTTTGCCGTTTCCAGATCTTGCGTCATTTAAACAGTTGGCACACAAAGACATCGCTCCCTCTCGTCACTCCTTGTCGCCCCATCGTTGTCCATTTTCTATACCGCTCATCGTCGCCTTTGGCTCTTGCTATCGATCTCCCTCTTTTTATCTTTTGATTCTCTCATTTTGATAACAATTTAGCGGAGCGCGTACAGACATAACAAAAAGTAGGGGGAATCGAAAAACAACAAAAGAAGAGGGAAATTGATGGCAGGGACCAACGACAGTGGACAGCGATAACGCAACTTGGGGTGGTGAGGGGTTTTGAATATCGTAGGGTATGGAAACGGTTAAACTGATCTAGGGTGTTTCCTTTAAAATCTTTCAAGTCAGTTTCAGGTACTTGGTTAAAATGATGTATGTAACCAATTTTTAAAGGGTTAAATGCATGAAATAGCAACCTACTTTCATAAAATTTCTTATTATAGCATTCTACTTTTTTTTATTACAGCAATGTACTTTCAAATTACTTTTTATTAAGGCATTTTACTTTAAAAAATCTACCCATAATAACAATGGGTAGCCTGTTATCTTTTAAACCGGTTAACCCTTTGACTTTTTTGCTTGTGTGGCTTTTATGAGGTGATGTGGATGTCACATCATTTTTGATGATTTAACTAAAATTAAAATAAAAATCTATTTCAAATTTATTATTAGTGATTTTCATTTTTCATTGTTATGATCTAAAAAAATATTTAATTTTTTTTTTACTTTTTCTTATTAAGTTCCATTCAAATTAAATATTCTTAAAGTAAAATATTTATTAAATAAATATGAAACATTATTTTCGAGATATATTTTGTTTGTAAAAAATGTAACTTTTCATATTTTATGTTTTTCAAATAAATACATATCTTTTAAAGTTCTCTTTAAAATATTAACGAAATAAATTGTTATCTACAATTTTTAACATTGTTATATTAATAAATAATTCAAAAAAGTCTAATTAATTTAATATATTTATACGTCAAGTAAAAAGTTTTTGAACAAATATAATATATTCTTTAAAAGATAATATTTTTGGTAAAAAAATGAACAATTCTTATTTTTCTTTTTTCAAAAAAACACATATTTTTTTTAAAATGTTAGCGAGATAAGTTGTGTTCTACTAATTTTATTGATATTGGTGTATTAATGAATAATTTAGAATTTTTTTAATTCATTTAATACATTTATTAAATAACATGTAAAATATCTAAATATTAAAATTAAAAATACAGTATTTAATAAGAACTAGTAGATGCTATAATAAAATAATTTTGAAAGTACAATGATGTAATAAGAAAGTCATATCACTATGGTACATGTGGACAGCCCACGTGGACAATGAGGTGGCATGGAAACCTAGTATAATAGGTAAATTTAAATCAAAAGGTTACCCAATGTTATAATGGGTAAATTTGTTAAAGTACAATGTCCTAATAAAAAATAGTTTGAAAGTACATTTATGTAATAAGAAAAACTAAAAGTACAATGCTATAATAAAGAAATTTATGAAAGTAGATTGATATTTTGTGCATTTTGCCATTTTTAAAAGTTTGATAGTTTATTTATTTAAAAAGAAAAGTTCAGGGATATAGTCATTCAAAATGAGAAATTTAATGATATTTTTAATAAATATTTTTTTAATATATGTTATTAATAGTTACAAGATCTAATGTGTTAGCAGTATAAAACGGTTACCAAATAATAATGAGGAGACCCCTATCAATCGATGTAAGTGGTTAGTGAGTGTCATTTGGCTACAAAATATGTAAGGATAAACATGTTATTGGGTCGTATCAATAGCCATAACTGACTTAAAGGTTGTTTGGAAATGGCGTAATTAAGCCAAATACTGAAACGAGCCTATTCGGTTATCCCAAAGATGTTAGCTAAATTCATTACAATCGAAGTGTTTCCCTATATCTCATCCTCCTTCGTCCATGATGTTTGTTGTTCATTGTTGCTGCTTATCGAGGTCGAGTCGCATCAAGAGAAGTTGTTGGAGAGACTTTCCTCGTCGAACGAATAAGCTGTTGGAGAGCGACCTCATTTGTTTTGCATTTGAATGTTCATTTTTTTGCATATTGGATCCTTTAGTTTTGTGCTAGGGTTTCTTTCTACACTTGCAACATCTCGAACAATCATACCATATATTGTCCGCTTTGTCCATACCTGGACTCACGGTTCTAAAACGCATCTAGTAGATGAATTATCCAGTCCCTTATAAGACAACATTTGTTCCCCCCCAACTCATGTGGGATCTTACAATTGAAAAAGTGTTTGGCTTAAAGTCTAGTGAGTTCAAACATTTTAAACCACCACTTCTTAATAATGAGGACTTATTGCCTTTCGAATAGCGACTTCTTTTGTTTGTAGAACACGTTATGCAACACCAAGACTCCGTTCTGAAAAACACCAAATAACATGTTTATAAACACATGAACCCCTCTTACAAACCACCATTAATCTCATTACTCCAAGCGCTAAGCACATCTTTCGATGACAGGGCAAACTCTTCCGTTTAACATGACGGAACACAAAGTAGGTCATATTCGAATGTTATCGAGTAACATCTTAAGACCTCCGTGTTAGTGCCTACTGACCTCCAATAGAATTTCACTCCAAAGATTTAGTATTGACCTTAATGCCTACCCCTCTGGGTTTCACCTTAACACTCAACAATCTTAGTACCTAATCTTTAGAGTTTCCTATCGCCATAAACTTAACTCTGTTTGCCCTCTGGCTATTCACAATCCTTCCAACAATGGGTTAGTATCAGCAAGTATACAAAACTCATATGTACAACTTGAACATACTGAATAACTCCATAAGTATTCACCTCTCATATTGATATGCATTGAGTATTCAATGTATAAACACTCATTCTTGTAGTTTTTTGCTAGATATTCTCTCATAGGTCATTTTCATTATACTATTTTCTCTTTATATTCTGGAGCTAAGTGTGTGATTTATTTGTTTCTACATCAAAGGATGGCTAATTTAATCAAAATACAAGATGTTTCATGATGCAGCATCCAATGGAATTACGACTTTTTGGAGGAATGCTTGTATTCAGTTGCTAAATTTCATCAAAATAAACTCTTTTAGCTTTGGACCACATCTAAAAGCTTCCTTGAACGATTTATGGGTTAATACCTACTTTGTACTTGTCATGATTAACTTTTGTACCTTAAAGTATTTTATCATTGACTTTTGTAATCTTTAGCCCTAAGTTTTACGTTTTTTTTGTCTTTTCCCCTATCCTTTTGTACAAACAGGGGAAGTTGGGTCTTTTGTGAGTGTGCAATCAGTTCTAATTGATTTGATATTTAAATTCCAAGTTAATTCTCAAGTTTCTTTAAATATTGTCTTTTACATTTATTTGCTACAACATTACATTCTTGTCTTTACTTTATTTATATTCATTGCAATTAATTTTCCCACTTTACTTTCAGTCATTTAATTTATGTTATTTACGTTCATGTACTTATTTTCTGTCTTTTATTTATCACAATTTACTTTCCGTAATGAGTAGCTAATTTTATTAGTTTTGGTGTGAGACAAAGAGTGAACCCGAAGGAAAGTGGATTTTGTTTTGCAATAACAACGTTCCATTATTTCATTCAAGATTTGTAAAACCAATGACACTTCTTGACAAATTGATCACTTTAAAAGTTTTTAAGTGTCATGGTCTCAGAGATATGTCATTGAGTACACATCAATTTGAATGATATGAGAAGTAGACTTAAGAGAGTTGTTGACAAAGAGATTTGTCATTTATATTTTTCAAACTAATTAATTCTCGACGGGTTGGTCACTTGTTAAAATATTAAAGTGCAGTATATTCAGAGATGAACTACTAAGAACACACGCCAACTTAAATGATATGGGAATTAGCTTGAGAGAGTGATTTTTAACAAAGAGATATGTTTATCCATATATTTTGAGGACACCATTCGGCACTATCCTTGGTCCTGATACCACATAGAAATATGGGTTAAAAGCTATAATATATTGCAATGGTGGAAACTCGAGAGGAATATCCTCAAAATAGATGGTGGAATAGTTATGACCAACTTCTTGTTGTAGCATCCCTACAGCATTGTCCGCTGGAATTTGTGTTTATGTCTCACCACAAGTTTTACACCTATGTTGCCTTTATTTATTCTGCTATTTGCAATTGTCAACTCTACAACCAATCAAAGTCTTCAAAATCGTCATCTGAAACAATTTCTTTTATTCTACTTTTATTAAGCTTTTACTATGATTCTTGTGGACGATACTCGGTATTACATGGTCACAAAATGATTTTTATTCCTCATTGGATTTAAACCTAAGACCTCCAGACACTTTTGACATTTAAAGCTCAAGTTCAAATCAATCAGATATCACCCTTATTATTTAATTTGTCTTAATTTATACATATTTCAATGAAAAAGTAACCAAACAACAATAGGTGGATATTTTTTTTTGTAAATGATTGCTACCTTTTTCATTGTTTAAATCTTGATAAATTATAAAAATTATAAATCATTTAGTTTTATTGGGCCCTAATTTGAGCCCAAAATGACCTCTAGATGGTATCAAGCTAAAGCCCAGAAAATATTTGCGCATTTGGGCCCATTCTTTTAGTATTGGACTAATATAAGACGGTTTAATAGTCGGGTTTCCTCATTTTAGAGCCCGACCGAACCCAAAAACAAACGAAAAACTACAAATTAAACTATTTAAATTGATTCAGAATCAGATTAAGTAAGACTTACAACAATCTCGGTCTTAAACTAAATTATGAACTGAATACGAAGTTGTAGTTTTTTCACTGGAAAGTTTACAGATAAATTGATATCGTTTTAAGTTCGGTTGATAAAAATAGATTTTGATTCTGTTATAGACCAAACCAACAAATAGATTTGCAGAAAATCTAGAACCCGACACACTATAGTCGGTTTGAGTCTACTCCTGGCTTGGTTCTTCGGTTTGTCCATTTGGAGTTCTGGACTGATATTTGCACTGCCGCAAGCAGTAAAAAAAGCAAGACTAATATAACTGAAAACCCCAGTTCGAATGTGTATAAGTATATCGGATAATTGAAACGTTAAGTAAAATACTTTTCGATAATAATTAAAGTTATCAACAATACAATCAAATATAACTTGTTAAATGAACTGTTTAGCATACGTTTGGTATATCAGATTTTGAGGAAATTGAAATAACAGATTTATTAGTTAAAAAAATAAATGAAATTCAATTTTATCGTATATTTTATCATAAATATCATGATATAAATAAATCGATTTAATCCATCATTTCTATGATGTCATTATCATTATTATTATTATTATTATTATTATTATTATTATTATTATTATTATTATTATTATTATTATTATTATTATTAATTTAAATAATAAATGGTATATTACACTTTCCCTAATAACTTGCCGACGACGACCCAAAAGACGACGTTTGTTTTTTCCCTTCACCGTGTGGCTGCAAAAACTTGGTATTATTGGTTCCAGCTGCACGTGTACATATATATATATATATGGAATAATTTTATAAATTACATAATTATATGAAACAAATTTATTGAATTATATAATAAAATTCACGATTTGTATAAATGATTTGGTTTGTATTTGTCTCTTTCTTATATATATATACATAGATTTGAGATCATGTGAAATCAGATTGTTTTTATGAGACCACATTTTTACACTTAAAACTTCACAGCAAAACATTGTAAAACTCTGAAGGTAACCTTCACAGTGTTTTTTTGCTGTGAAGGTTAATATTTTCTTACCTTCATGGTTTGGTGCAAAATGATTAAGTGGTCGGAATGATTAACAACCTCTAATGATATAATGCAAAATGAAATATAATTGTCTGGTAATTGTTTACAATTAAATTAGGGTGCTGTCTCTTAATTGATTAAGGGAGACCGTGGATACAAAATCATTCAGAGGGTTTTAGAACTATTAAGAGGCAGACTTCTTCTTTTTTGCCAAACAAGACTCATCTCTTAACGATTCAAATATTGTCTCTTAATAGAACTATTAATGGGTAAACAAACAAGCCCTAAATCAGCAAGTGAGAGAGGTGAGATTTACGCAGGTAGTGATATTTAGATAAATCAGAGAAAAAAATGATTAGCTGACCAATTTACGAGGAAGGAAGGGTTAATTTAGTAATTTTGCAAAATAAAATGAGGGAAATGGTAAAATAGGTGGAAAAATGTGTGTAATACGTGTGGCGGCAGGACACCGGAAAAAGCCAAAAGGGGTGGTGCCACCGCACCGCACCGCCCGACCACTTTTGATCTCTATTCATGTCGCTTCAATTATTCATTTTATAAAATCTTGCAATATCTTTGACTCTTTGTAGGTCAACCAAATTAATCCCCTGGTCAACATTGTCCTAAACCCTTTTATTTTAATTAATAATAAATATCTTACTATAAATAAATTATAATAATAATAAAGGAAAATTAAATAAACGCAAAACACCTCTTGTACAGGGGTCAAAGTGTAAAAAAAACATTATTTCTGAACCAGATTCATAATTTATAAATCGGTTTCAGCACTTTTGGATAGGGGTGAGCATAGGCGGGTACCTGCCCTTTTTAACCGGAACTGGAACCGGAACCGGCGGTTCTTGAGATATTGGAACCGGAACCG